>NW_019524887.1:2492-167299 GCF_002814215.2 Seriola lalandi dorsalis | reverse complement strand
GGGGGGGTTGTACAAGGGTGCTTTGGTGTTACCAACATGGTGGCCCAGTTAATGCCACGCTGGTGGGTCAGACAGTAGGGAGCCTTAATGGAATTTAGTAACTCTAAGAATGCTGATCCCTTTGCCGCGCCCAGCGCAAACACTCAGTGATACAAAACCCATAATAAGAACAAACTCATTTAATTTTAGGTTAAGGTTTAGTTTCATACCTTAGTTGAATTTATTTTGCAGTTTGATGACATTCAAATGGTGTTGTATTTACTTGCATCTGCTGTTCTCTGATATTAACCGCATTATACTAAAGGTTAGGGATTTTAAACAGTAAACAAAGTGCAAGTGAATCAGTAATTTGAAGAATAGAACACATAGTTTAGAGTCTTTTGCGTTTAATGTTAAACACAAGATGAGTGTTGCCATTCTTTTTCAGTCTGTGTTGTGTTACTGATCACATCCCTTAAGCCACCTCTTGGTTTTTCCCTCACATGATCCACTGGTGTTTTAGAGGGAGCTGACAGTTGGCCTGACTTGACTGTCAGAGTCCCAGAGGTCTTAGTAAGCTTAGACATTGTGCTGAAAGTAAGGGAAGGGAAGCATATAGAGAAGACATTCTGGGGGAAGATTTTTGATTTGCTTATAATTTTGCCAATTAAATAATAGGAAACCTACCAAGTATTAGCAGATGGATATGGTATGTTTAGAAATGAAAGTCCTTAACAGTATGGAGCTTGGTGGTTTGAATTTTTATGTGTAAAGTAAGGTTGGGATGTGCAGGTATTTTTCCCAGACTAGGTTTCCACAGGCAGAGCTGTCTCTTAGGTACAGTGTTTTTTTTTCTTTTTCTTTTTTTCCTTTTTTCACGCCTCAAAGAGCACGGCACTTTAGCACTTTACATTTAGCAAAACTTCCCCATCAAGAGGTAAAAACGGCACAGAGGGCTCCGGACAATTTGAAAAAAATATACTTTCCCTCCAGAGCACTTAAGTTCAGATCTTTGTCATTATTAGCTTGCTTCTTCAGCCACAGATTCCCCTTTTTAAAGCAATAGAGACCAATGCTCTGAACACAGTTTGCCTGATCTGCCATGCAGCAGAAATCCCAGAGATAAGTAATAGAAGGTCTAACTCTTAAAACGCTAAATGAAGTTGAATGGGAGGAAAGGGAAATGACTGGCTTTCTTCTCCATTAGCACTCAAATTAATCCACTCATTTCTTCTCTATAGATTTATGAGGCACTGATGCTATAATAAGAAGTTTTATGTTGAATATTTAATTTCCTTAATTATTTTGGGCTAACTTTCTACTCAGTTGGTTGAAGTCCATTTGTTACTCACTGCTGTGAATGGTTAATGAAGAGAAAAGCACTGATATTTCCTCTAAAGCTTTGGTAGGCTCAGGGTACTGTTTAGCTTTGTTGTCAGCCTCAGTTGTTTAGTTATTTATTAAGTGTTTTAAAACACTATCCATTCCATTTTCATGACAATCATCACCCCATACTTATCATTTAGTACATGAAATAGAAAAGATCCAGTCTTACCATTAAGTATCATTAGTTCTATCATTAATTATCATTCATCTACTCCAACTACAGACTTTAGATTTAGGCATTAAGACAGCAGTAAAAAATCGCCATTCTTTGTTATGGTTGTTATAATCTTGGTTACTAGCTATTAATTTACATACAAAGCATCATATAATTTTAGTTTCTTTGTACTGTAGAATGATGACTTATCCATTGTTTCCCCATGTGTTCAGTGTTTTGGTCAACAGAGGGCCCTTATCTTTCCCTGTCAGTCAATCCATTGTTGAAGAGAGGGACCCTGCAAATGCAAAATGGCACGAGTGATGGATTACTCTTTTATTTGGCTGGCTTTTCATCAACTGAAATGGTGTGTGTGCATGCTCACGCATGCATGTTCATGTTTGTTTGGGAGAGTTTTTATGTGCAGTGTAGTTTTAGATTTTTCCTTCTCATTTGGAAGAACATAACTAATGCTGATTTTGCAAAAAAAAAAAAAACAATTTGTGAATGTGAAGCATTTAAAAATTAACTGCAGTTCAGACTTCCTAAATCTTTAAGTTTAAGTTAGATTTAATTTTTAAAGCAATTAGTTACTATACAGGGAAAGAAATAGACACAGACTTCCCTTTAGAGTCTTAATACTGTTATGAATAGCAGTCTAACCTACATCAGAAGTTTTACTTCACTATTATATATAATTATGTCACTATTTACAGTGCATCCGGAAAGTATTCACACCCCTTCACTTTCCCCACATTTTTTTATGTTACAGCCTTATTCCATAATTGATTAAATTCCATTTTTTTCTCATCAATCTACACACAATACCCCATAATGACAAAGCGAAAAAGGGGTTTTAGAAATTCTTGCAAATTTATTAAAAATAAAAAACTGAAATATCGCATGTACATAAGTATTCACACCCTTTGCTATGACACTCAAAAGTGAGCTTAAGTACATCCTGTTTCCACTGATCATCCTTGAGATATTTCTACAACTTGATTGGAGTCCACCTGTAATAAATTCATTTGATTGGACATGATTTGGGAAGGCACACATCTGTCTATATAAGGTCCCACTGTTGACAGTGTATGTCAGAGCAGAAACCAAGCCATGAAGTCAAAGGAATTGTCTGTAGACCTCCGAGACAGGATTGTATCGAGGCACAGATCTGGGGAAGGGTACAAAAAAAGCACAATGGTCTCCATCATTCGTAAATGGAAGAAGTTTGGAACAACCAGGACTCTCCCTAGAGCTGGCCGCCCAGCCAAACTGAGCAATCGGGGGAGAAGGGTGTTGGTCAGGGAGGTGACCAAGAACCCAGTGGTCACTCTGACAGAGCTCCAGCGTTCCTCTGTGGAGATGGGAGAACCTTCCGGAAGGACAACCATCTCTGCAGCACTCCACCAATCAAGCCTTTATGGTAGAGTGACCAGATGGAAGCCTCTACTCAGTAAAAGGCACATGACCGCCCGCTTGGAGTTTGCCAGAAGGCACCTAAAGGACTCTCAGACCATGAGAAACAAGATTCTCTGGTCTGATGAAACCAAGATTGAACTCTTTGGCCTGAATGCCAAGCGTCACGTGTGGAGGAAACCAGGCACCTCTCATCACCTGGCTAATACCATCTCTACAGTGAAGCATGGCGGTGGCAGCATCATGCTGTGGGGATGTTTTTCAGCAGCAGGAACTGGGAGATTAGTCAGGATCGAGGGAAAGATGAATGGAGCAAAGTACAGAGATATCCTTGATGAAAACCTGCTCCAGAACGCTCAGGACCTCAGACTCGGGCGAAGGTTTACCTTCCAACAGGACAACAACCCTAAGCACACAGCCAAGACAAGGAAAGAGTGGCTTCAGGACAAGTCTGTGACTGTCCTTGAGTGGCCCAGTCAGAGCCCAGACTTGAACCTGATTGAACATCTCTGGAAAGACCTTAAAATAGCTGTGCAGCAATGCTCCCCATCTAACTTGACAGAGCTTGAGAGGATCTGCAGAGAAGAATGGGAGAAATACCCCAAATACAGGTGTGCCAAGCTTGTAGCTTCATACCCAAGAAGACTTGAGACTGCAATCGCTGCCAAGGGTGCCTCAACAAAGTACTGAGTAAAGGGTGTGAATACTTATTTACGTGCGATATTTCAGTTTTTTATTTTTAATAAATTTGCAAAAATTTCTAAAAAACGTTTTTCGCTTTGTCATTATGGGGTTTTGAATCCATTTTGGAATAAGGCTGTAACATAACAAAATGTGGGGAAAGTGAAGGGGTGTGAATACTTTCTGGATGCACTGTAGATGCATTTTCAAGCTTTTAAACTATTTGTTTACGTAGCCTAAGCCATGAGCACGCAACACAGCCCTTTATCAGTTATTCATGCAAGAGGCTAGCTCATAATTTGTGGTTTATTTCCTTTTAGCAGTGGAAGCAGCCTTCTCCAACTCCAACAGAGGAAATAATTTCATGTCCCCCTCCTTTTGATTCCAGCAAAGTGATGCACTTGGGTGCAAAGCTTGGGGAGATTTCCTAATGAGAGCCATTAACAATGCTGAAGTTGATTTGTGTTTTTCAATGCATCCCTTTGTGTCCGAGTTGTTTTTCCTGCATGCCAATGGGAAATTATTAGAATAATAAAATGCCTTATTAGAACACCACTAGTTTGTTCTGGAAAAAAATAATTCCTTTGAATTGTTAGAAGCACTACACAGATAATGTTGTTGTTTTTGTGTGGTTGAAGTCTAATACATATTGATGGTGAACAACTGCAAAGCTTAGAGTGTATTTGAAAAGTAGTTGACACTTTTCACTGTAGCCAGTCAGGCTACTTATCTTCTTGAGCGCTAGCACCTTATCCTCTGTGTGAGGCAGACATTTATTGAGGGAAAGCATCTGGAAGGCTGTCTTGTCAGAGACAAAATGTAGCCTCCTCGGGTTGGAAGAGACTGCTCTGTGGGGCTTTTATTAGGAACCTCTCTGAAAGTTTTGCAGATTTATCAAAGTCTCCCGAGCACACGGCATGCTTACTCCATCTGAGGTACTGTCGAAAGTAGTGGCCCCTGTTTGGATTGCATTTTTGCCTTATCCTCTTGTACATTTTGTTTGTGTGCAGGCTTCGTACTTGTTCTAGTACTGGTATCTAAGCCATATCTCCCTTAATTTTTCCTCTCAAGGGGAAGCTTTAGAGTAAAATCCACCCTGAAACACTTCAAAAAAGACCAAATTTTGAAGTGTGTTGTTAATCTCTCTACACACTTTTCTGTTTGGTTGTGATTTTCCTTATTCTCTCAAGATGACTGGCCAAATGTAAATGATAGATTTCATATTACAAACTGCTCTACAAAAATGACAGTAGTTTGTAGCAGACAATTTCAACATGAGATGAAGACAATGTTTACAAAGATTTAGGAAAGAATACCTTCTAAACGAGGCAGAGATATCAATTCCTTCACTCAAAATAGCCTCACAAAACAGGATGCATTGCAGAAACAGCTTGCATCTTTGCAGGTCTGATGACAGTAGCCTGTGAAATGTAACACTGCTGAACAGCTGGTCGCATCACACCACAGCATTGTTCTTTGTCCATGGTGACTGTTCCTTTATTGGAGGACTAACTAGGATGTCTTTACTATCATTCTCTTCACTTTCACAGAAGGTATCTTATCTGATGGTCTCATAACATTTTTGTAAATTTGAAGGAACCAGATGAATGAGATTTTTGTTGTGTGTCAGTGCTGAGGTGGCGAACTGTTCCAAAAATGCTCCTGACAGAAATCTCTGTGAAATGATCATTGATCAAGAAATACAAATAGAGGTCTGAAGCACGGGTCGCGTTACCCAAATATTTCCTGTCATTGACTCAATTGATGGAAAAGTCTGCCATCTGTCATTTTCCATTTTGCGCACAGGGTACATTGAGGTGGTAACTAAATTCCCCTCAGAACAACACGTCTCAATATGCAGGTGCTGACAGCACATTGAAGAGTGGCGGACTGGAAGACGTCTTTGGAGCACGTGTATGACTAAGACGTGCCACAGAGGGGTGCAGGCGGAGCGCATGCAGTGGGATTTCATCCCAGTGAAGCGAGATTTTGCAGGATCTGGAAATCCCTTGTTGAAAGACTCTTGCTGACTTCTGATCATTTCCCTGGGAGAAATTTTCATCAACTTAAAAACCTCATCCAGTGGTAACTCCATTGTTGCCTTCAGAACAAAATTACCGCCATGAGAAGTCGTCTGTCCGTGGAAAAGATGCTAAACCTAATGACAATCGCCTCTACAGCAATCTCCCTTGATGCGTTTCATTGCAACCAAGCAAGCACCCAGTTTAAGTCCATCAAATTTGCCTGTTCAGGGTGTTTTAGTGCCCTCTGCTGTCATTGCGGTGTCTCTGTTCATCTTTTCTCTTAGAAATTTATAATCCGAATTGTTTTTGAAAATTAAATGCTATTAAATAGGCTGTGTTTCATTATCATCAAAAATGAAAATGACGGGTAATAATAGATTATGACGGAATTTTTACGACCCTGTCCGTCAAAATGACAGACAACGAGAATCTCTAATGCAACCACTGGTCTGAAAATTAGGTGAGAAAGAAGTGAATTGAACCATGCAGGCAGGAGTGAGGGGAGTGGACGCCATTGAAGGTCACCTGCTAAGACATGTTTGGATAAATGGAGCCAACATCCATATCATTGATTGCCAACTTACCCTTTGAAGTTGCAGAGAGTTGCATTGAGTCCCTTGTCTTGCACACCATTCTTGACCCTGCTATATGCCTCACCTCATTGGGGAACTCTTTAGTGCTGGAGTAGTGATTATTACTCCCCAGTAGGACTGTGCAGAAATTAGACATGCTAGATAAAGCAATAAAAATGATGCTACATCACTTGTGCTTGCATCTTACAAACATCACCACCTCCCGTATTGCATATTTCACCCTAAAGCGACGACTCAGAGCCACCCGCTTCTTTGCTTTCATCGCAACCCCCTTACCCCTCACTGAGTGCAGTATGCAAGGAAGTCGGTCTCTGGAGAGGTTCAGGGAGCGCAGGGGGCCAGAGGGTAGAGAGGGGCACAATGCTGTAGAGTGCCTCAATGTCGCTTCATTTCCCCATTTTAATTGGGCTATCTAAATGCATCCCCGGTTTGTCAATACCCGCCGGGGTCCCAGATAAAAATGATTTGTCTCTTGCATTCTGCGGCATGCTCTGCTGTTCCCCTTAGAGAGCGTGCCCTGCCAGTTGTCAGCAGCAGAGTGTAATGGAGAGTGCTCGTTGTTTTTGATTTTCAATGAGTAGCAGGAAAACAGGTGCCTTCCTCCATCACTTCTACCGCTCTTCCTTTAGTCATTTTTTTTCTTTTTCTAGTACTCTCATTCTGTCTGTAACTAACAAGTCAATGTAGGCATGCAGTCACACCCACCTGTATGAACATATATACTTAGACCAAGGCACTGGACACATGCACAGATTCACATGCTCTACACACACACAGACACATATTTGTACAGGCACGTACACATGCCGGCACTCACTGAAGGTCAGCATCGTGAAGCCAATCTTATCTGTGTTTTTATGTACTCAGTTTCCCACTGTCCTTGTGTTTTTCACACCTCCTGTCGCCATGTGCCATCACCTTCCCTCTCAGCACTGGAGCCAGTGTTATCTGCAGACAGTCCTGAGAAAGATTCAGGGCCAAAAGTGTGCCCTTAGTGTTTGGAATGTGGTGCAGAAATACGATTCACACACACTATTTGACATTTTCATTTTCATTTTGTGCAGCACAGGGATACATTACTTTGCATGTTAAAGATTACCATTTTGTGCTTCACTAGATACTCTCTGCAAGTGCTGCTTTTTAGTCTCTTATCTGATCGATGATAATTTTGGTGTTTTATTGTATGTTTCCAAATGCTTCCTGCATAGTTTAAGCTATCCCTGTAACTCATCTCGTCACAGATCACAGTCTAACGTGAAATGTCACATTGGCGATTTGTGAGAACCCATGTTTGTGAGTAATGACACGATCCATGCATGTGAAATAAATAGCAGCACAATTACAATCTGGAGGTAGATTAGTTAACAAACAGGTAACAGCAGTAGCCAAGCCTCAGTAAATTGTGAATTGGGCTGGGAATTCTAAACTAACAGGTGTTGCCCAGCTGTGCTTGTGGACATGATGACATAGTGCAAGTCTTAAGAGCCCATCAGCAGGAGCACACTGACTTTCACGGCCCAGTGTTTATGACACAGGTCAGCATTTTTTCACTGGCATGCAGCTAGAATTCAGTGACCTCTCTGGATCTGAATGGGGAGATAAAGCATGTCACTTAACGGATGTTTTTTCGAATACCATTATTTTAGATATTAGATAATAGCATACTTGCATGTGGTTTTAGATGACTGCAGACTGCAATATTTGGAACTGCAACAAACACAGTATATCCTTGTTATGATATATATCATTCATTCAGTCAATGTGTGCTCTTCTGACCCTACACCAAGAAACTTATTTTCTTACCTCAAAGCTGAACCTTTCTAAAATGTTTTGGCAGACTTGTTAGATGGTGCAGACAGTTATATTGATAAAGCCCAAGGCCAATGTGATTCATCTACAGCAGCCAGTGCAGTTTCCCATCAGATGATGACTGTAGCTCTCACAGAGGAGCTGAGGTGTCTGGCTTGATCCAGGTGTTCTTCACCTGCAGATAACCCCAGAGCTACACAACTGACTGTGTACATGCAATAACTCACAAAATAAAGCCAGAGAACCCAGAAAAAACAATGATCTCACAAAATCAGGCTTTCACTCAAATCTATTAACTGGGTATTGTTAGCAGACTGGCTTAAGACTGGGAGAGGCTGGCTCCTTCAGACTGAAGAGGTTGTCAACCTTTTTTTAAGTCTAATGAAATGAGCGGGGGATGGGTGGTTGTCACAATGTTATAAATTCTCAGACTTGGTAGGGGGTGTTTCCAAATCTTTTCAAACTAGTGGGGGGTGGGGCAAAAGATAAGTCCTAAAACTGCCTGAGCTACAAAAACTTGCTTGAGGCCACAGTTTTAATCTTGCATAGGGGGTTACTGCTCAGTTCCATCTGTGTTTTGAGTTTTACATTGCACTAAAATGAGATTACACTAGAGATTAAATGTCTCATGTTGTGCAGCTGACACAATACACAACATTATTGTACCTTACAATTAATTTTTCTCTGCCACTCTGCTAAAACTACCATCTGATAATCTTCATTTCTACCTTTTACTGCTGTGCGATTTGCTCAGCGATTTGGTTTCAGATGAATGTGACATTTGAGCTGGCACAGACTGTTTACACCCACAAAAATACTTTTTCTCCTCTCCTCGGGGGTGTGTAGGTGTAATAATTATTCTCCAGAAGGTTCCCTCAAACTCTCATTAGTTTGGAAAGGATGAGAGGTTTCCAATATGTCCAGATTGGTTGTTCTCCTTTTTGCATATAGCTGTGTGATAGTTGTGTTGACATTTTAGGAAGTTTTTGCATGCTTGAGATCCCATTTTTTTTATTAGTAAGACTACTGCAGCATATACAGCAGGAATGTATTTATATTTTAGGCTGTTCAAATGGAATTACTTTTTAATCAGATGACCCAAATCCCATTTGTTCTAAACTAGAATGAAAGTTAAAGATAAAACAGTTCTTTCCCTTGCTGAAAAGTCTGTTGTGTGCACAGATCTGCAGCCTCCAGTAAAATCAGACTGTCTCCCATTGTTAACAACAAAGAGAAATGTAGAACACATTGCAGTTCGCCATTTCCTTCAGCAGAGTTTGAGCCTAGAAGATATTCAACTTTGCTGCTCTTAGTGGAAACACTCATAAGTGCTTTTTAGAACCTCAATCTGAATATCTTTTATTATGTTAGTTTCCTTAAGGTACTGCAGTGTATCAGCAGTACTGCCCTATTTAGATTAATAGGAATTACACTAGCCAGCAGTATGGCAAAGATAAAATTTGTCCTTTCAGGAAATATTAACATATTATGATGCAGTTGTTGTGAATAATTTAATTATTAATGCAGCACAATACTATGCATGGCCTCATCTAAAAACATTGGTCTCAGTCTAGGTCATGGCTTGCAGTGTCAGCAATGCCACTGATACATTAAAAAAGAAAAAACCATTGCTACGTTGAGGGCGAAACATTGTTGAAGCATTGCGGGATGAGTCAAGTAACAGTCCACACAGTATTATGGGGATAAATGAGCAAACCTCTCCCCAAGGTCCCGAGGCTCTGTGATCTATTAAGGCGCTGTCGTCTCGGATGGTGAATCTCAGAGAGTGAGGGAATTTTGGGGGAAGAGAATGGTTGTGCTGACATCCTCTCTCAGTGCAATCCCTTGTCCTTGTAGAACGGAAGAGAAAAACAGCACCAGAGGCTGACTTGGCTGTTCCTCTGAGCTCCATCATAAATCCGACTGAACATTTCTGAACATCTGTTGTGGATGATTAGCTCCATGGCTAGCAGAGTTTGACCAGAGGGAGCGAGAAGCAGTGTGTTTGGGAGTTGTGTGTGTGTGTACACTCAACGCCTTGCTGATTTAAGAATGAGAATTTTGCATATTTATTTACCTACGCCCTTTTTTTTTTTTTTTTTTTTTTTTTTTTAAGAAAGAGAGAGGAGGCCAAATTATTTTTGAAACAGTTTCATCAGCCAAAAAACATGTTACTGCACATGTGTTGGCACAGTCCTCTGGGAATACTTTTATGTTTCAAGGTCACACTTTGTTAACCTCTTTGTTTCAGCGATAATGACACTGCAAATTGATTTTGAAGTACATGCAGGAGTTCCATTTAAAAGTGGAATTGGAGATGTTGGACGTGTCAGACAACCTGCCGTCAGGTTTATGATGGCATATGAGCTTACATTAGGTCACATTCTCTCCCTGGAAGGTGGTTAATAGATAAGCCTATATGGAGTCTCAAAGCTGCAGCAATACGTAACATCACGTGTACTTGTGCCTCAAACCTTTTTACTCACATGCAGGTGCGCCACAAAATTGTCTCTCATTGGTCAAGGTTCAAAAGGTAAGGCCCTGCAGCCCCCTCCCTCTTCTTACTGAAATCTGACACCAGTGACATCACATGGTGGGTTTGGCTTCTCCCAGGCAGTCCCTCAACACCCGTTCAGTGTGAGAACAAGCTCTGCCTCTGAAGGATCTCTCCCCAAGCCACATTGCTCGATAGCCACAGCTGGAAACGCATTGCTGGGGAGCCAAAAGACAGTTCCTGTGGTTTAAAGAAACGGTGTGAATGGGATAACTGAGCAGGAACTGGAGACTACTTCCTCTCACATACTTTTTCATAAGACATCTTCCAGGGATAATCTTTCGTGGATACTGGTGGATTTTCTTTTCTAGGATTTGGATTTTCTTCTCTCTCTCTCTCTCTCTCTCTCTCTGGAATAAGTGCCTCACAATAGAAAGGAATAGAGCGGATTTATCTATAAGTGGACGTAATTGACATGCATAGGTAAGTCTGAATTTTGTACCACAGTAATCTTCTAATGTATCAGGGAAGAAAAGAAAAGTTTTATTATTTCTTTTAAAAAAAAAATGAGGCACAGGTGCATTTTTTGAAACTGACTGAGCTGTCCTAAACTCTGAACTTTTTCTGTCCGTATGTCCCGGCACCACTATGTGTTATTTCTCATCTTGGGATATACCTTTTACAAGTTGCCTCTTACAATAAAAGTAACAAAGTAAGTTGATGTGTTACACTTCAATGGTCAGGTATTTTCTTACTATTCTTTTGTCCCCTTTTCTTTTGTCCTTGCTCACTCTTGCTTGTTAAGCCAAAACAATAGTTTAACCTCGTCTTGGCTTAGCTCTATTGGCTGTCTCTCTGGCAAATTGCCCTGTCTGGTGCGAGCCCTCCCCTACGTATTCAGAGGACGTTGAATAGAAGGGCCATAGAATGTCCCCTAGCTACCGCTGCTAAGGTGAGGCACCCTGCCGTTCTACTGCATTAGGCCTACACTGAGGCCAAACAACCTGTTTTTCCAGTTGTCTTTATCTCCCCGGGCAATCTGGAGGGTAAAGTTTCAGCGACAAGAATTCCAGTTAGAAGGAGACACTGAAAGGCTTTGAAATCCCAGATAATTGTAGAGGGGAACTTTTGGAAGTCACAAATTATGATTTTCAGAAAATGTTTAGGCCTCGGTTTCAACAAAGTATAACTTGTAAGACATGTTTCTTAGCATGATTTAAAGGTTTGAAGTTTGTTTGTCTTCTACTGGCTAAATCATACTTGAAAGACATTTTTGGGGAAGATGTGAATGAAGTCACCTGAAAACTTTTTTTGCCCCTTCAACAAAGATTAACCAGCTCTAAATGTTCCCTTCAGCTTTAATCGTGTCTTAAATCTTTTGTATCTTTTTTTTTATTACAACATAAAACTTTTATACGCTTTGAGGAACTTTTGGACTGAGTTCATCTTGCTCTTGGACACAATAAATGTGGCAGTTGTTTCACAATACTTTCATTGCCTAATACAAGGAGCTGGTTTCAGTGGGAAAAATATTCTTTTTGCTCTTTTCCATCAAAGCTGTCTTAAGTTTTCAAAGAACATAGTGTAGATAACATGTCTGTCTTGTTTTGTTTGGCAGTTGAAATGACTAGACTTACCCCACGGGTCCGTCTTACTGCAATGGGAACTTTGTGTTTTCTCTCTTAGTTGTACCAAAGCTCAACTTGTTTTTCTGTTTTGTATTGTTTATATCTTTCCTTTTTAGTTAATGATTCACGAGTACAAACTTCACTGTGTAACTCACCCCTTTTAGTCTTGACTTGGAGGGATTACCCAGACTTGATTAAAAAAAAATGACCTTGAGGCGAAACACAATATGGACACAACTGTTAAAATGTTGCTCAGCTGCTCAGTAGCATAAACAAACAGGACAAAAAACTGTCAGCCATGGTCATTTTAAACAAAGCCAATTCCTGCCCACATTGGGTGACCTGTAGGTCGTCCTCCTTCACCTCCACCATGCAGGCCACTGACCTTAATTCCACTTTTACGACTACGTCACAGTCACTTCGTCACCGGCAATGTTCCAGAGAAACATTAAGTGATGTCTAGGATATGACCTGGGGAAATCACTACAGCCATTTGTGTACCACTGCTCTTTATTAAATTCCCCCGACTAAACATACAAAATATCCCTCACTTAAATGTCTGCCCTGGCTGAGCTCCTTCCTTTGGAATAAATTACCCTGTGTGGAACAGTCAATCACTCAATCTCTCTCCCCATCGGATTCCTCAAAAGTAATTATGGGCTGAGCATATGGATTTTTCCATAGAACTTGATTTCTCATCATCTGTGAATTGGGTGATGTGTAATGGCCTGTTAACGCATGATGGATCTGCTTAATCACTCTTATCCCAGTTGGGACATGAAAGAGGTTGCTTACAATCACAGATCAATGTCTGTGAAGGCGATTGTGTCAGTGGAGCCAGACATTTGTCTATGATGCATACTGTAAGAAGACAGAAAATCTACCAGCTCATTGTTGGGTTATTAAAGTTCAAAGCTTAGACTTGGCAGCATGGACTTGTTTATGATAATGTTTCAGACTTTGATTTCCAGCAGAGGTGGCATTTTTTTTTTTTTTTTTCATTTGTTCTTGTGTCAGAAATTGTTGCCTGATTGTGACAAGGTCATGAGTTGTAGGTTTATGATGACAAGGCCTAATTGTCAATCCTCTGTTCTGTGCTAAATGACATGTTTATGCAGTGAGGCATGAGTGAGCCAGATACGTCCTGGGTAATGTGCGATGTCAGTCAGCGGCCACTGCCTGTGTGATGTGTTAGCTGTGCTGATAGTCACTTTCTGGTCTCAGTTGTGACACTTCTTTCTTGAAGACAGTCACTCATTCATTGTGACAGGTGCTGAGAAGGTTTTTTTTTTTTTAAAAAACGGGCTACTTTGCCACTAAAATCACCCGTGTTTTGACAAGAACGCTTTTCCTCAGCTGCCCCAAGCAGAGAGCTCATTTGATTGAACTAGGTCTATGCCTAAGCTTTGGCATCTACACAGGCTTACTAAACACACGTTAGGTTTTGACATATTCAAGATGAGATCATATCCAAATAAGCAGACAGGTTTATTTTAAGTAAGGTGATGTTATTTTTGTCACCAATTAGGGATGAATGGAAAGGGTCTTGTAAAAATCCACTCCATCTGTGGCAGTGCAGCTTTAGCTCACTGTCTCTTTAAAGTGATTTCGAAAACAAGTGGATCATCACGCTCAGGCTTAGATCATATTCATCTCTTTTCTTTCCTTCAGCCCTTTTTTCACATTATATATATTCAGCATTTTAAATGTATCTATCTGCATTTTATGCCCAGTTATAGCCAGCCATCAGAGGTCTGTTTGTGCTTGTAGCCTTGCACCTTCCATTTAAACCTTAGCTCTTTGCATTGCAGCCATGGGTTTCTCAATGGGAACACAAATCCGCTTTGTCAGAGAGGACATTTCCCTCCTTGCACAAAACTCATTTCAATTCCACATCATCCCATTACGCCTCCACATTGATTGAAACAGCCTCCATTTTCAGGGGCAGCTGCATTTTTATGTACTCTGTATGTATGACAAGGCCAAAGCTTATACTTGTGTATGTGGAATGTGCAGCGATGCAAGACATACAGCCATGACTAATCTAAATTCTTCTGTGTTTTAAACTATTTTCTGAAAATAGAAGAGTACGGGTCAATCTTGTTGCTCCGTTGCATTATACCGTTAATTTCCTTGATGCTATATTGTTGAATTAATGTATGATAGCAGACTATTATCATATACCTTAAACAGCCTTTTCTGCAGAAAGACAAGTCCAGATTGGTTGCCTGTGGGCTGCCATTAAAAGGGAATTAAAGGTTGCAGCTTTACCTTGCTCTTTAACATAGCGGGATAACTGTCATGCTAAACTGCAGCAAAGCAAATGAAATTAAATGTGGGCTTCATTTATTTGGTGCATCACCAGCACCCTTGTCTGCTCAGCTTTCCAATTTATTTAAATGCCTGGCTTAAACTAAACATTCTGCTTGATTACTTCCTCAGCTTTCCCGTCACTTTCTCCTAAGTTCAGTAATGTATTTTGTGATCATACATAGCAGCATTAGGTCTGGCCTTTCACACACAATCCATAAGGTATCATATAATGGAATAATAAGACTTCATAGTCTCGGCTACCCATACACAGATTTGTATGCAGTCACACTATTGTCTGAAAGAACAGCACGTGTGTTGCATGTTTCACTGTGAAAAAAATATTCAGCACCAGCACAACATTTAGCTTTTGTTCATCTTGTGGTTCATCTTCACACACAGGCAATGTCTCCTCCTCCTGCACAACTCTGAGGTCCCCTGCTTGTTTTGGGAAGATGGATGGAGATTCATTTGGTTTCATTATAATGCCTGACTTATTTATAGCCTGCCTGTGCAGCGCCTGTTGGCCCACTGTGGCCCTGTAAGGATGCTGGGGGCTGAGGCGTTGATGAAACATTCCTGTGTCCAGGGGGTATTCTCTGAGGAGAGCTCTGCTTGTTTAAGGGAGGGCAGCGGGGTGACAATGTAAGAACCATGGGCAAGGCCACTGAAATCTAATTCCACCAGCCTTGCCTAGCTACAGCATTCCTGTTTGAGAGCTTTCTTACACTGTGGGGGTGTTGTAATGACACCACATAGCCGAACAACATGGGAGAAACTATATGAAATGATCTGAGCCTATGAATTTAGTTACTACAAAAAAAGGGGAAGGGGAAACTTCATTAGAAAAAATAGTTCCCCTGAAACACACTTTCATACATTGCTTATGCACAGTTTGGAGTTTGGAGTTCCACAGCACCAGTCCCAAACCTTTATCTGGATCTCCCCCTTCAGCCTCAGAGATTACTGCTTCACAACCCTGGAGCAGGGATGCTGTCTGCCTGGTAATTTGATGGCTAATCCCCTGCCTCTTCCCTACAAATCTCTTCCCTGATAAAGGGGTTGCTTCTACATTAGTAAACATGGGAGACTGGGCTGCCTTGGCTGCCAGTCAGACAAGAGGACTGGTTGAGGAAAGGGGGAACTGGTTATCAGTTCCTCCTTTATAGTTAAAAGGAAAGCCCCTTTACATCTTACGCTGTAAACTCAACAAGCTTGCTCATAAGGCAATCTAATTTTATGTATGAAGTAAATAATGTATAGTACATTTTTTGCACATTTTGTCAAAGCATGAGGAAAATCCCCTTTGCTCATCTCATGTGGCTACTAGTGGTTTTAATGGTTTGATAGTGAGCTGTGAATGTCGCAAAGTGTTTTCCTTTACACTGAGTTGCCATACAGGCCATTGTTAATGCACATTCATGAGCTTTTTGACCTGAATATGTTATCCTCATGATCATTGTGCTACTGCCACAGCTAGACACGATGGCTCAGTTAAAAGGAATCAATTTCCTCAGATCTCTACACAGACTACCATTGGACTGTATGGACTGACTACATGACCAAGCATTGCTAGATTGCAGTCTGTAGTCCTCATAGGAGTTTTATTAGGGCCTGTGTCCATATAACATTTTTCTCTGGCATAAAAGCGCAGGCAGGGCGCTGGGGTGCGTTTCATCCCAGCACTTCATCAAAAAAGCACCATGCATGGGTTTTGTTTCTATGACAACATATCACCACTGCTGTTGTATGACAGACTAGCATCACCCCTTTGCTTTTTTATTACTGTTTGTTTGACATTGTTGATGACATGTTGATAAAAGCACAACAGCAACATTCAGTGTCCGTCCGATCTGCTCCCACAAATGGGTTTTTCTGTCTTTGACATATCACACAGCTCAGGATAGACAGACACAGCCTGAACAAGCTTCTCCTCCATTTTCTTGGTTACCACAGTGTTGAGTCCCACCTCATCTGAATGGTTGCCTGAATAGGAGCTACAGTGACGATACCAGTGCTTTTCCGGAAAGTTCAGAAACTTTCAACTAGTCATGCTCGGAGTGGCTGAACAAAAAAGGTCTGCAGCACTTTATCTCCAGGCGGCCACTCTCTCTTATCATTGGGAAGAACTGAAAAAAGACACTAGCGCTCAGAAAGAAATGCTGTATGGACACACGCCCTTAGGAAATGTTAGTCTATGCCACTTGCATGATTTCTGTTTCCTGGATGGTTGTTCACCTCCTGTGATGGTGTGTCAACAGAACACTAAGCCTGGGAATCAAAACTGATGCCTTGAGCCCAAACATGCTCAACCAAGTTTAATAGCACATGGCAAGATAGCATTTAAGCAGTCTATGGAATAACTTCAGCTTGATGACTGCAACATCGGCTGTGATGGCTTCTCATTTGTTGACCTGACAGAGGCACTTTAGGCGTCAGGGTGGATCTGGTCGGATGAGTGACAGGTCCTATCCCTGCATGTCTTTCTGTATGTGTAACGGCCTGGTGTTCAGTCTCATCATTGTCAGAGAGCGAGATGATATGTCAGGAAGAATTTGGTGAGCTTTCTGTTTTCAGCAC
Organism: Seriola lalandi dorsalis; assembly: GCF_002814215.2. NCBI lineage: Eukaryota > Metazoa > Chordata > Actinopteri > Carangiformes > Carangidae > Seriola > Seriola lalandi. The sequence continues at coordinate 150,245 of NW_019524887.1, read as the reverse complement.
CTCGTAGACCAGTCAAACATCACAACTATACAAATGAACCGCAGAAGGCTCCTAGTTTTGTGTATTTGTGCTTTTTTTGATCTTGTAATCATGTCTGCAAATGCTAGCACAACACTTTTGCCTTTACTCACACGTCCTTGAACAACATTTATGTAAATTGGTGAGTCAAAACTTTAGTCACAGCACTAGTTTTTCTATTATTTCAGCTTCTTAATTGATTTTTCAACATGTCATTGTAATGATTGAAATGACCTTTTTTTTTTTTTTTTTTTTTTTTTTTTTTTTTTACAGATTTCTCCATAAATGGCACTAATTTATTTTCTGAAGATCAAATCTCTGGCTTATTCACGTATCATTTCTGCACTTCTTTCATAGACCACTTGATCTAAATACAAGTTTGCTTGATTGGATGTATTTGCACTGGCACTGAATCACAAGAGAAGCTCTTGTCTAGATTTTTTATGAAGTGGATTTTCATCTATTTGATTAGTCAGTAAAATCCTATGACTCACATTCAGCCCAGAATTTCTCTAACTGGATGTGTCCAAGAGATCATTTTATATTTGTGTGTGTGTGTGTGTGTGTGTGTGTGTGTGTGTGTGTGTGTGTGTGTGTGTGTGTGTGTGTGTGTGTGTGTGTGTGTGTGTGTGTGTGTGTGTGTGCGCACACACTGAGTGTATGTATTGCGTGTATATGTCTTGTTAGCCAAGCTACAGAACAGTGACTCTACACTGGTGGTAATTGATAGTCTGGAGGCTGTCTCAGCTGCAGGTAAATCCTATCTGCAGCTGTACTGTGAAGGAGAGGGTCGGGGTAGGAGAGAGAGTATAAATAAGTCTTCCAAGGACTAAGGGTTTCAGAATAACTAGAGGGATGGTGGGGGGAAAAAGGACCAGAAAAGCAGATAGCATAGCTGAAAGACAGGCTGATAATGGGGGAAATGTTAAATATGGGATAGGTCCCTCGCGGGCAGTTAACATTTCTTCAAGATAGCCCAGGCTTAAATGTACATCTAGGCTGCATTTTTCTCAAGAACATTGAACTGTGGATTACCCCATGTCATCTTTTGTTCTGTACCCATTGGTGCCTAGTGCACAAAACTAAGTGCAGAGGCTTAGATGTGGCTTTTGCCTCTTTTCAAACACTTCCATCAGATTGACAGAGTGAAATTCAGTCCACGCTTTGCCAGGGAGATGTACTGTAGAGAGAAAGCAAGAGAGAGCAAAAGGGGAGAGCACGGTGGAGTGAGACTGGTCCCGGTGAGAGATTCATTGGTAGTAATGAGGGCGTTGGTGGAGTGCAGGGCATCGTGTTGTGGCTCCGGCCTGTCAGTAGAATGGAGCTTGCTAGTCAGCTGGCAATCGATTGTTCTGCTCACAACCTCGCCCGCCTGTTGTTCTTCACTCTTGCTGTCTGTCAACCTGCCACCCAGAGATGGAGGACGAAACGGAATCCTCTCCCAGACGACAGATACAGTGTCCAGATACTTTCTCATTACCTGAAAGGTGGCCTGAGGTGAGGTGGGGAGGAAGGCAGGTTTGACTCCACATTTCCAGCCAATGCAACATGAAGAGAGAGCCTCAGGAGTAGCATCATCATAATTCCAGTTTATTTTTGCCTATGGCTGTTAACTATCAGCATTCGGTTGGTTTGTTAAATAGAGATATAAATATTTGTAATTTTTACTTGATGGAAGACTTAAAAAGATTAGTTAATGATCAAATTTAGTGTTGAATTCTCTTCTATAAAAAGCACTAGAGAATTTTGAGGCATCTGCCCTTGTTACCAAAAAGGAATACAGTTTCCCGCTCTACTCATATCATGTAGGACAAAATGTTGGATTAGACACTCAGTGAGGACAGACACGCCAGGTTTGTGGTGAGTTTGGAGTCTACATCTCTGGGTTTATTGCACCATAGCACAGTCCTGGTTTTAGGAGGACTGAAGTTGTCTGATGAACATAGTCTAAGCTGAGAGGCCCCTGCTTCTCTTGCCCTTTATCCACTGGCCCCTGCCTATTCCACACTCATCTCTTTTACATTTTAAATCCTCAGGCCTCCAGAGAGAGATGGGGATATATGGTTCCATCTGCTCCAACAGACTGGCTCATGGCTCACACAGAGAGAAAGAGACAGAGAAGGAGACATGGCCAGGGAGAGAGCGAGAGGGGGAGAGGGAGAAATGGGGGGATGGAGACAAACACAGACTGACAGAAAGACAGAAAGGCTTATTAGAATCTGCCTTTTTTCACTAGTTAGACAGGGACTGAGAGGATAACTGCCGGGAATAGAAGGCAGGAAAGGAGCTGGATTAGGATCTTGGGGATTCTCTTTTTCCACATTTGCAATGGCAACTAACCCATGTTAAATCTGTTAGGACTTAACCATTTTAGGTAGAGCAGTCTTGGCTTTTCTTTGTGTTACACATAGTTTTTTTGTTTCAAGGTAGGTCTCAGTGTACCTTGTTAATTCCTCCAAACTCAGTTCTCATCAATGGGTCCTCCTTTCTAAATATACCCTTATGCTTTGCCTCAGACACCATCAGATGCAATGTTTCTGTTTCCCACCACAAATGCTTGCTGTTTTTCCCAGCCTTCCCTGAGTTAGTCTAACCCTTCCCTGTGTCAACACTGGGTTTACTCCTCTGTGCCTTGGACTGCAGAGGGTTGTTTTCCCTGTGTCTTCTACGTGCTATGTTGTAAGGTGAAATAATAAAAGCACTGTGTCAATATACAGTTTCATCTCCGCATTTCAGCTCTGACTGAAGACAAACAAACCCAACGCCATCCAGTACACTATGAAAAATTCATTCTGTCATAAAGTGAATGTAGGCTACAGTTACTTGTCCTCACCTCTGTGTTTAGTGGTGGTTTGTTCTGTGGGAATATCATTGCTGATACTGCAGTTGCTCAGAAGTAGATTTGCATAAAAGGACGTGGAGAGATAATGAGCAGCTTTCAAGATTACAATTGGACAAGCACAGCCCAGCCTCCCAGTGTCCATGAATGGATGAATGATCTTTTTTATTTATTTATGTATTTTTTGACTAATAGCCAATGGTAGCACTCTGACTAATCCATTCACAGCCAATTTGAACCCTGTCAGTGTGAATAGGCAAATCCTTATTTCTGTAGAAATGTGTACAAAGTAGAGGTAATATGGAGAAACTCACATGTTGAGGTCTGTCTGGCTAAGTCTGTGAATTAAATACCTGACGAATCATGGTATTTAATCACATTGATGAAAGAATCCTGCAAATCCAATCCAATCCAATACTGCCTTAAAGCTGTCTGCTCATTGATTTGCATCATTTTCTGCAATGACGAGACATATTAAAGGAATGGAAAGGGCATAGGGGATTGCCTGCTAGTCTCACAATATACAGCCTCCAGATAGCCCAACCCTAGTCCAAAGTATTGTGGCAAACAATTACTAGAGTTGCTGCTCTGTCACTGAGCACTGAGGCCACAGCTTCTTTCACATGTCGGCCTCTGGAGGGTCCCTGCTGGCCAAAGAGCTTCTCTCCCAGGCCGTTACAGTCGCTAATCTGGCCTGACACCAAGCTGATTTACAATACCCCCTAGCCTAAGTACTGACTGACTAGAAGTAATTGATTTAGAACAGTGTAGACACCTGCTGAAGAGTATGAAGCCCTGTAAAGCCCCTCCTACCCTCTTACACAAAGTTAGGCTCTCACCTCCATGCCACCTGTGGAAAATAGATACGCTTAGACCTAAGGATATTGAAGGGATGGTTTCTGGCCAAGTTGGGCAATGCTATTGAGAAAACATGCATATGCAGTGTGTTTTAAGCTTGTATTGTATTCCATACTTCCCATGCTCTAATGTAGTTCTCAAATGCACCACTTTTCTAATATTTCAGCGCTTTCTGGTCGCTAAAAATCCCCCCATGATAGAGCCATGGATTGAGCTGAGCCTGAACAACTGCCTGTGTTTGGCAAGCTATTTATCTATGGAGCTCTGTATTTGCCAGTCTTTCTGCTCACATGCCTTCACTCTGTTTGTCTTTTACTGGCGGAGCTGAGGCTTTCTGCTGAGGAGGTGCTGAGGTTGGGGGGGGGGTTGAAGTCCTCTGTGTGGTGTTAGGGGGGAGTCCATGCCTTCTGTGCCGCCTGCCTAGTCATTTTATGGCACCATCTGTCCACAAGCAAACCGTCAAGTGGTGACGTGTTAGCCCATCTCTTTTGCTTGACAGTGTGAATTTCCTTTTGATATATATGCACATCTGCTGTTGAAAATGTGTCTCAGTTTATATTGCTAATTTAATGTTTGGCCATACCACAGAATCATTCTTAATTATGCAGTAATTCAATTGTAAAACTCTCTAAAAATGTAAACAAACACAAATATTTATATACATTTTATTTCATTCTTTGAACTATTGCAAGGCTATGGGCTTTTAGAGACCCTGAACTGAATACTAAGCTTTGTTTTTTTCTCCATTGGCTTTATTTATAATAAAAAAAAGATTTTTATTTATGTGCCACTTTTCAAAACAAAGATCAATCGCTGTCAGGGGAGAGAGAAAGCAAAGGACAGAGAAGTAAGAAAGAGATAAACCGAGAAGATATATAAGCAAAATAATAATCATAATTATGTTAATACCTATGATGATAAGTACGAGTGTCAAAGTAATCCTGTTGGGATGTCGACAAATGGTATGGAATGTATAGGAAATATGAGTTTTCCATACAAAAGCCCTTAGAATTAAAATATGCTTAAACTGCACTGATTTATATTCTGTTGATGTGGCTCCCAAGATTGGTGCCACTTCAGAAAGCTGTTTCATACAGTCGATTGGTCCAGGTATACACAGCATTGCTTTTATTTGATGAATGTCTGTTTTACATTGAGCCTGCTTTTTGATTTATTGCAGGCCCTTCGCCCAGCACTTTGTAGTGCAAGCCATTTTCTCCTTGCTCTGCAGCTCGACAACGCCAATAATCACTCTCCAATAAATTCAAATGGAAGTGGCACTCTGATATGTCTCTTCTACTCTGTGTAATACATATCAGTGTAATACATATCACCTTTCATTCCCAGATTGATTTGCAGCTGAAAAGATTGGTAGCCCCCCAGAGGTGACTGTAAATCCCCACTTCACCGGCAATTTATGGAGGTGCTTGAGTTTTGTTAAATGTTCACTCAACCAGACTAAATGCCAATCGACATTGTATCATATGGGTGAAGCCAATATGCAATGGTCTTTGCATTCTGTTGAGAGGCAAGTTAGTGCCTCTGTCAGGACATTATCAGGAGCATGGTGCATGAAGTCCAACCCTCATGCGTCACAGATTACATCGCAGTGCGTCACGGTGGCTCTGTGTCATACAGCATATTGTAAATGTCTGCATACATTTTGCATCGCTGCTGTATTATTATACCTAATTTGCAAATGTCCTAAACAAACTACTTGGTGGATTTCATTGAGTCATCCACACAGGCATATACTTTACTCATGTGATTTATTCCCTGAGTGCTTTCATTGTAGGTCAGCATAATCAGTGCTGCCTACTTTTCTATTGCACAACTTAAGGAAGTGCACTCGTCTGTTATAGTGTTTTTCAGTCTCTCAATCTTCATCTTACCAGTAAAACGTTAACAATTAACTCCATGGAATCAGCTTGTAAACAGAAGTGCTGTAGAACTCGATAGGTCACAGGACATTAGCCTTTGTTAGGTGAATTTCAGTGTAGCCCTGTAAAAACGACATGCGCCATCAAGTCTGTGGATACAGCAAGGCTTTCGGAGTTGGAGTGAAAACCTAATTTGGTTACTTTACACTTTCATTTTACAATATGTGGCTCACTGGCTTCCAGTAATTCTCCTGGGGTCTTGTGGTGTACGTTCAATGCTGAGGTGTAACAAAAAAAAAAAAAAAAAAAAAAAAAAGAGCACAGACTTATGAGGGTGAGTCTTCTAGGGCATGGAAAACTAATCAAGGGCCAAAACACTGCTGTCGAAATTCAGCTTGTAACTGTGTTTATGGAGCCGTTGCAGGCTGTGCCAACACAAACCTCTCTGGTCTGGGTTTATCACCTCCAGAGATGGCCATGATTAGCTCCCCACACTGCTAGCCATATATCTCAGCTGTCCCACCTCCCCACGCTCAGGATGACCCATTAAACAGAGACGGAGAAAGAGAGAGAACATGAGTAGGAGGGATGGAAACGATGGAGAGCAGAGATGCTACCTGTAGTTAGTGTAATAGTAGTGTTTACACAGCCTCTGCGCGCTCTCTGCGTACTCTGTCTTACATTGTCTGTTTGTAGACTACTACTTCTGTATGGGTGGCCACTCCTTTGCCACACACATGTACACACGCACACAAAGGGTATTAACTTGAATGACAGGCACCTGATGTGGGTGGCAAACAAGCAAACAGCATAGGTTAGTGTTTTTTGTGAACTCACACAGAGGCTCTTTTGTCCTCAACAGTTTACCGTTTGAGATGCTCACATTCCAGTGTTCCCTTGTTAATTACTTCCCTAAACCTCTTAGTCTTCTGCCTATTATGCAGTGTATATATACTGTATATGTCACGGTCTGCAATACTGAGAACACCCCAGACACTCAAGACTCCAAAGCTTCTTCCTAATGGACTTAGAGAGCGGATGCTCTCATGAATGGCTGGTGATATAGGGTTATTTCTACTTTGTATCATTCAATAACCTTCTCTTCTCTTTCGTGGTGCCTCTGTGCTTAGATGTCATGTTTCCACCACAGCATCCTCTCTCTCTCTCTCTCTCGCTCTCTCTGTCGCTCTCTCCATATATGTGTGTGTGTGTGTGTGTATATATATATATAGAGGACATATGACATCTTGACAAACTGGACAGAACAGCCAGTGCTGCACTGTTAGTTGTCTTTAGCCTGATTGCAGACCAATGAATCACCACCTACATCTCAAATTTTGTGGAATGATTCAAAATAATGAATTCAATGGGGCTGTTGCAAATGCCTGTTCCTTGACAGCAGCTAACCAGCCCAGGAAGCTTCAGGCTTGAATTTATTAAACAGCCTCCCCTTTGTTTCTCCAATACATGTCCGTGTTGTAAGTGATAATGAGGTGGAAAGTTCTAACAAATCTTTGACTTTACCTCATCTATTGTTTTCCTATATTAGGACCCCCTGTCATGGGTAGTTAGCTAATTGTGTTTGCATAAACACAGCATATAAAAAAGTTAAGTTTTTCATGAATGTATTGAACCTTTACTAACTGTACGCTGGCCAACACAGCCTCAGTCAGTCACTGGTGAACAAAAAGACAATGTTAGTCCAAATCGTGTTTGCTAGAATTCCATAATTTTGATGGTATATGTTGTGGCCTACTAATTTCTGAAAGATTAGTTCAGTTTGTGGACTGCAGTTTCAAACTGTATTAATTTAGATCATCCACTGTAGCTGTAAAACAATTTAACTGCTGAATTCATCCGGACTAATTATTGTGATTATTAATTAGAATCTCAATTTCTGGTGAAATAATCTGGATGATCATTTTGGCCATAATTATGCAGTGCCAACTCTTTCTCTCTCATGCATGCTTTCCTCTCTCACTCACACACACAAACCAGGCTGCAGAATTAAATCATTACCAAGACATAAGGATTCACATACAATCTCACAAGGGCAGACATCCACCCCTTCATTTTCTCATTGTTTTTCTCTCGCTCTCCCACATAGCAGCAAGCAATGCCTTCCTGTGTTCTGAGCCACTTGCTCAGATTTTGGATCACGCTGCACCATTTCCACATTGATGCCCTGTCCTTCTCTCACCGGCACCAGCACCACCAACACACAACACAAATGCACATGGTGGCAAGTGTTGTCCCATAGTATTTGTGTGCAGCTGGGAGGCACCAAGCTGCACTGGGATAAATAAGTAGCTAAATAAATAAAGAATAAACCTCGCTCTAGGAATTTGTCTCATTGAAGATGAAAAGCATCTGCCTCTCTCTGGCATCTGCTGTGAAAGATATCCCTCCACCGCCAAGGGTTTGGAGCACGGCGAGTAGCCAACTCTATCAGCCTCACTCACTCTGTCTACCCACCGACATGAACCAACGCAACGCTGGCGCACATAAAAATGAGTGTCAAAACAAATTTGTCAGCCAGCAAACTTGATGTGAGTTACGCTCATCTTGCAAAGCTAAGTTGGGGTATTAACTTGAAATAAAATGGGGCCTAAATGTCTTTAATTCCGGTTGCAGAGGGGGGTGTGTGATCCAGTCCTTTGGCACCCTGAACAGTGTATTTGTGTATGTTTTTCTTCAACAGACTGCCACAGCTTAACACACCAACAATGAGCTGCATTCTCATTACCAGCGAAGGTGAAGACACAGAGGGAAGGTTTTTTATTCCAGAGGTTTTAAATTATTTTAGCTTCACTTTTGGGTACGTCTCAAATATCTACATGCAGGGAAGAGTATAATGCAGATTGACACAAACACAGCTTGAGCTTTCACTGACAATAGCTGATGTTGGCTGCACACACTGTTTGGAAATTCCTTAGATGCAAGACATGTTGCATCGGAAATTGGTTTAGCAGACTTGAAAGCCTGGAGGCACATTCCTGTAAGTGACAAACGGTGATGAAGAGTTAGCCAACAATGATACCTGTCGGCGACTGTGCCCAGGTGAGGCATTGTTCACATCATTTTTACTCAGCTCTCCTCCCTTGCCAAGTGACTTGTCATAAGAAGTTAAACTGGCATGTTGAAAGTCCAATTTTTTTTTTTGCTTTGCTAAGAACTCTGCCTAACAGAATGTTTTCTTTTGTTTCACATAGAGGGTGGTCAAAGAGATGCCCAGTCTGTGTGTTTTTCGCTGTTTCCACATGCACTGAAAAAGCCACATGAGTAATGGGCTGCTCAACACTTCCACAGGCTTAAGAATGGAAAGTTTTTTTTTCCCGCAAGATACTGGAGGCATTGTGTTCCTGACACTCTAACTTATTTAGCTGAACTGAATAGACTAAAGCTGACCGGCCACCCAGCAAGCCTCAAGATATTTCACATTGTGAGACCCTCTCTTTCTCCTTTCACAAATATCAGCAATCAGCATTGTTCTGTCACCACTATGAACTGGGCAGTGAGACTGGGTAGTGAGACTGAGCAGACGAGCTTGAGAAAGTTTTCAAATCCAATCCAGTAGGCCTCTTGTAAAAGCTTTGTTCAGAATCATTGTCATAGAGCTCTTGGAAGACAAAACGTAGGCTCACTTTAAAACTTTCAAAACTTTTCTCATTTTAGTTCTTTTTTTTTTCTAAAGTCCTCTGGAGATACCGCTTTAATTCCATCAAAAGAGAGATATCTATCCTTACTATATTGTGGTCTGCTGTACAGCGTTATGATTACTCATCACAGATGGCCATGGGCTAGAGCAGGGATAAGAAATTTAGTTAGCTCATTTTATTGGGATACACAGTTACTTTGTTTATAATAGCATTAGACGTCGAAACTGCAGGCTATGACAAACTTAAGGTCATATATCTAAATCTTATCAGCTGGATTAGTCATTTCCTACACTAAATCTAATTCCTAAAAAGACAAAGAGTCAGTGCATGTGCAGTTTGTTTTGAGGGACAGCCTTTGTTTTGTGTCTCCACCTACTACTTAAAGTGATGGAGGAGTGCTTTGTGTTTCATAGCTCGTTCAATTATGGTTAATTTGTGGTACACCTGCTGCTCCTTTGTTGACCAATCGTCCCCCCACGGGCTGTGTTGTATGTTAAATGTTTATGTATGCATGCATGTTGTCATTCTCTGAGATCATGGCACTTTGTTGATTTGAACCCATCTGGATGACAGAGTTTCAATTTCTTAATGGGGAACATTAAGTGGGCGGTGGTCCTTAGGGAGAACTGTTTAGGAGGTCCTCTGGGTTTATGACTGATCCTCATTGTGAGAGGATGACTGAGGAGCTTAATCCTGCGTCCTGACCTACCCTTTGTTCTTGTTATTTTTTCCCATGATTTCTCTCCGTGGCACTGTACTGCATTTGTTTCCTTACTCCTCTGCTGATGTAGTTTGCGTGTTACATTCGCTTCACTTGTATTTTCCTCTGCCCCGAGCAGGATTTTGTTGTGGTTAGTGGGTGCCTTTTTGATCACGACCAAAGATCCCCAGTGTTGTGTGCTGTTGTTTTCTTACAAGTATACAAAATTTCAGTTTCCTTTGGTTCTGCTCTGCGACTTGCTTTTGATATTTTTGCTTTACTGTGTTATTATGCTCATTCAAATGTATGCAAATATATCGTGAGTTTGAATACTAATGTTTCTGTACTCCTGTTCTGCATGTGTTTGCTCTCCCAGGTGTTAGTCTTTGATCCTGTCAGAGTGGGACGCATCTAGCAGGGGACTGAGGAGGGAGCAGTGCCAACTTGGAACATGGTGCCTAATATTCACCTGGCAGTGCCCCTCCTGCCCAGAGGGGCGTTGCTGTTCCTGCTTCTACTCAGCTGCATGGTGTTCTCCTCTGTGGCAGACAGTAAGTAACCTCATTCACCTGTGAAGTCCTGCCTTGCTTTCCTTACAATAAACCTCATAGGTACAATGCATTCACAAAGTATTCAGACCCCTTCACATTTTGTGATGTCGCAGCCTTGTGCTCAAATTGTTTAAATAAATTTTTCAATACCCCATCAAGACAAAGCAAAAAACAGAATTTTAGAAATGTATTATTAAAAATTAAAAAGTGAAATTAAAACTTAACATTATGGGGTTTTGAGTGTAGTTTCATGAGGGGAAATTAATCTAAATGGTTTGAGCATAAGGCTGCAATATAACAAAATGTGAAAAAAGTGAGAGGGTCTGAATAGTTTGTGAATGCACTGTGTTTTGACAGTAGCATTTTAGCCTCTTTTGCATATAGAGAAAATGAAACAAAATGGGGGGTTAAAAAGCTCTTTGAGAATAATTTTAATGTATTGCCTTATCTAGTGATCAGCTGAACAAATGCAATTCAACCCACAATATTGTTTCATGTTAATTCAATGTTTTGATATTCAGGTAGAACCAGCTTTCATCCTGCTCATCGTAGAGCTTCATTTAAAATAGAATATATATTCTATTTACATTAGGTGTCTTTGGTGGATTCCAGCAAACAGAAATAGCGCGCTCATCTAATGCATGTCCCCAAGTATAGAGAGCCTTAGCATCTGCACTAAAAATAAGCGTACAGTGCACGCAGTGAAGTTCCGTCGGCCTCTGTGCTTTGCTGTCAATCTGAATGACGCTGTTGGCTGGGAGAGGGCGCTCAGAAAGATGTGTCACCATCGCTCCACCTTTGGGTCTCGGGGCAGTTGGGGGTACTGCCCTGCCAGAGCTGGGGTCAGGGACAGAATTAATTCAACACATGACCTCACCTCTAGTGCTGTCATAGGGTCACTGTAATTCAATTATACCCCAACCCCTCCCATTCCCCCTCCCGACCACGTCAACTGCCCTGTCCTTTAATACATGGGTTCAATAGGATTTGTTTTTCTGTAACGCTTTGCTGTCTCTCACTCAGCCCAGTATTGTCATCTTTGTCTCTTGCAGTGTGTCTGGAGTTTTTGCACAGTATAAGTGTGAACTTGAACTTGTGGAAATGTTTTGCACTCCTGTCTTTTTTTCTTGTGGTCTGGCAAGTGCTTGTAATCTGATCGGAGCAAATCAGACCTTGATTGGAGCAGTAGTGGTCAAGTAAGACTAAAAGATGTGCCCCGCTGCATTGAATCCATCTCGAGACTTTAAACACAGTGACTTGTATTTGACTCAAGTCCATTTATCAGGATTTTCCCATGCACTCGTAACTATTCCAGTTTGTTGTCTTGTCCCCCCACTGATTTAAAATAACAAACTCTGAATACTAACAATCACTTAAGAATTCAAATAAAATATGAATTGCTGATGATTAATTATCTTTAAGAAATTAATGAAATAACTAGGACAGTTTTTGGTCTATGAATAATTGGCATAGTATGTTTCTCAACAAAGCAAATGGGATTTGCCTTGTCAGTAATTTATTTATTGGTTGGTGCACATGTTTATTGTCATGTTTTGTTGTGTACCTGTGCTCTTCAATGCCTGCATTTTAATTGTCACCAAGGGAATGAAAGAAAAACTGAGTCCATCGCATTTGCTTTTTAGAGATCATCAACAAAAGAAGGTAATGTCAGGGGTATTGATGGTGCCAAGATATTATTTAAATGTGCTGAGTATGTCTGATGTCCAGTGCAGAGTTTGGATGGGACCTTGATTATTAAGCTCTGCTGCTATTGTGCTCTTTTTGATCGATATTGTGCTGATACCTAAATGCAAAGGCAAATATTCAGCATGGCCGTATCCACAGCATTTTATGCATTCAGGACATGTTGCATATACACTCCATTTGCCAGAATTAAAGATCTTTATTTGTGTAAATTTAGCGTCTTTGCTCTCTGCCTCTCTGTCTCTAAGATTGCCCTGGTCTCTAATTTCAGTAATCACATCATTTACGCATAAAGACACAGAACCAAGCATTTAATAAACAGACAAAGATACTCTATTGTGACAAGCAGGCACAAGCACTTTCAGTGAAGATAACACCCAAGTACTGATATATGAATAAGGGACTGAAGAAAAGATTTCATCTGAAAATTTCAGTTCATTTTAAAAGGAAGATAAAACAAATAATAACTTAGAGAAAACTGGTAGCTTAATGAAAGCACACATGGGAAAAGTCCTAGACCTGCTATTATGAAAAAGCAGTCTATGTCTGTAGAGGAAACAGACATAGAATTAAAATAAGACAGTTGGGGGGGCAAAAATAACACCTACCACTAATGGCAGGGTTGTGTGCATTTGGTGCCTGTAATTTGTATGCAACTTAGTTATGTGAACTTCATAGTTCTGGTTTGGATTTCCTGTATTACAGGGCAGACACCAGACAGATATTATGGGCTGGGTGCCTGGCAAGTTTCTGATTACATGGGTTCAGTCTGGTGTCCTTGTCTCCCAGTTGAAAAAGTTAAGCAGGCAAAGCAACCACATGTGCCAAATGTGTGAGCGGAGTTAGGCCATGTCCTTACATCAAACACTGTGGGTTATTCCATTACAGTGCATTGTTAGCTGATGTAGGGCGGCTACATTTCAAAGGTTGTCGTCATAGTGTTTGTTTGGTGTAATAGTCAAGTTGGCACAATTCATCATGATTTAGTACCACAAATACAGTAAGTACACCACCAGCACTATCAGTGTTATAGCTCTGTGACATCATTCATCTTATATCGTCACCGAGTAGGCACACAATACAGTGTGATTACTCCGAGTGCTGATCGCAGACGTCCCATCGATCCCAAGGGAGCTCAGCCTAATCAACCAGCTCTCTATACAGCCCTGTTGTACACAATAGGCCACTGGCGTGCAAGGTCAGCCTCAAAGTCACACATACCCAGCACTTAAATGTAATGGTTATCTTTTTGTAGTGCTGTCATTGTGAGTTATTTCATTGGCTTTAATAAGCTTTTGATGTATGTGTCTTCACTGGTGCCTCTCATGTTATAATCTTGGGTGGCTTTTCATGTGAGGTGCAGCAAGACCGCTGATGCCTCTTTAAGTTTAAAGAACTTTTTGTATCAAACCACTGTCTCATGCGACAACCTTTTATTGTCGAACTTGTGTTCCCCTATGTACTGCCAATAGATTAATTGCAGTTTGTTACTTCTATAGACAATTTCCTAGCCATTGTGTTTGTTTAATGTCCCATCAATCGTTAGAGCACTAACAGGTATCCCATGGGGCGACTATGCTAAATACACATGGCTTAAGACAGAAATATGCCCAATAGCTGGTAATATATCGTACCTTACCAGAATTTTGAGAACAAAAAAGTGCACGAAAAACCTCTTAAATCCACCTAAACTGCCATGTACTACATGAACCTATAAGACAAGGTCCGTAGATTGATTTGGCAATTTCTAACGCTACTACACTGGACTGATGTGATGGAAGTGCCAAAGTGTTTCTGAAAGGGGTGACCAGACAGGGGGCTGGGTTGCTGGAAATTGGATTGTACTTTTAAGTGTCCATATGGTCACCCAGTTCAAAAACTGACAGGGATATAAATTGATTCTTTTTTAATTAAAAGTAACCATATCCACCTTGGAGAGCCACTTGGAGAGTAATGCACTTAACACACAGCTGTGGTCCACACACATCATACAGACAGGCGCACTGAGAGAGAGAGGCTGAGGTGGCGAGAAAGCTAAACAATAGAAAATGCAGTCTGTGAAAGCAGTGGGAGAACGCAATATATGTGAGAAAAACATCTGCAAGATAAAGTGTCGCAGGAATGCAATTTAGAGGCTGGAGAGATTCAATGGGAAGTTGTTTTCATAAGCCAGTGCAGCAATGTCAGAATGGAGGGAGGAAAGGGTCATCGGAGGTTAATGATGTGAGATTAATAGTTTAATTAGGGAGCTCAGTAGCAGGGCCAGAGGCAGTCACCCAAACCCTCTGCTGTGTCCCGGATTCAGCAATGCCACAGGGCGACAAGAACCGCCAGTGTCCTTCCAGAAAAGGGCAGAGAAAGACATTTAATTCTGTGTTCACAGTGATGGCTTTATTGACAAAAGACACTTAAATTCCTTACAGTCTGTTAAAACCTATTACTTGTTACATTCTCACTTAATCTTAGGTTATATGAATTGGAATAATCTGGTATTAACACAGATTCGGACCAATTGATATGGATTTAATTTATGTTGAGTGATATTATGTGGGAAGTACAATTTGCATAAAAGGAATGCCCATACAGCTATTTTGTCACATCCTGGTCATTGATCAGACTCTGCTGAGACTGGAGAAATTCAGGTTAGCCTCCATTAAATAGGACACAATTTAGTATCTTATGGGCACATCACCACACACCCTTGTATTGTTTACTTTTGGAGTATCCTCTAAGGTGCATTTAAAGGCATTTAACTCAACCCAAACAGCCTGTGGACATGGAGCAGAATAAAACATAGTCGGATCTCAAGTGGGATCTATTTCATGGGTAAATGGTCACCTTTACTTTTTGAAGAGGCTAAATCATAGGGGAAGCACCAACGAGCCTGTTGGCACCCGTAAAACCAGAATTTCTTTGTTTCATGTCCCTACAGTAACATAATTTAATTTCCCCTCAGTTTTGGCTAACGTAGAGTTGAATTACTTAAGACCCCTGGGCCGTGTGGGTGAGAGGATGAGAACAATGGTAGGGGTTCTTTGTAGTCTCTGAGGGAAGGCTAATCTAACGGAGGCAAATTAATGAGGTTAGTGGGGTCACAAGGGGGTGTGTTGTGATGGATGATGAGTTAACCCCAAAATGGGATCTCTGAAGAAGCTGGGAGGCATCTCAGCAGCTGAGCCCCTAACGCAACCCCTCCCGGGATCCCTAAACACACTTAATATTTTCCCCACACTGGTTTATTAATGAGTGTCAGGGTCTGAGCCAAGGTGACCATTGGTCTTTACCCACCACCATTAACAAAGTCCCCTCATCGGTTGCCTGAATCTTCTTTCATACTCCTGCAGTGACTTTACAGAGTAGTTTGGATTTCCATTACAAAGCTGTCACACTATATGCTTTATTACATATTCAAGCTGCATTCAAAATGTACTTTTCTCTCTTTGTGTTTTGTTTTGCATGTGAGTGTTTCCAGGTTGACACTCTGTTACCCGCCCACACATGCCTTCAAATGCAGCAGTCAGTCATCCTTCACAGTTTCAAAATGGAAAAACACTTAGTTTCATGACAGTGGAAAATGAGAACATTTCATCATCAAGCCAACTAAATGAACATAGGAGGTGATATAGCCCCCCAGGCTTATGCAGATGAGCTTGTGCAGTTCAGCCGACACATTAGCTGGCTTGTCTCGTAGGTTAGGGCCACAGATTTCATGAGGGGCTTGTTCGTTGCAGTGTCCACATTGTGCTTCAAACTATACATAATTTGTTTTCAGTGAATGACATGGTGAATCTCCAACCCGCAGGCCATTATGGATGTTAGCAGGGTGTTAGCATTGAGAAAAGGAAACTTAAAAAATATAATATCATATGCCCTCATTTTATAGTCATAATTTTAAAACGACATGAAGGTTTATACATTTCCTCACACAACTGGGAAACAGAAGTAGTTTTTCCCTTAAAAAGTATAACAAAGAAAACATTGTGCAGCGTCTGCCTTTATCTAATGTCTGTTCAAACTTTCCCTTAAGGACTGAGGTGGGTTGAAAGGAGCCACAGGTAGTGAGTCATCTTTGACTAGATCTAGGTTGGGCGCCAGTTTAAATACCACAGGTAATATAAAACCTCAGACTCCCAATTGTGTGATACCAGGAACACCCACATCCTCACCATCAAAAAGTACACAATGAAGCGTTTATCCTCGCATGTTTTTTAAACAGTTGCTTTAAATGCCCACTCCAGGCATCAGTCACTGAAGCAGCAATGTGTTGTTTTTTCTTAGTTTTTTCCCCCCAAATGTGATACATTGACTGACAGAAAGGAAGAGAGAGAGTGCAGACTTGAGAGATTCCTCCCTCTTTCTTAATCGGCTTGAGAAGATGAAAGCCATTACATTAATGTTGCTCACACTGGGAAGAGAGGAGTGAAGGGTAATTGCACTTAGAGTTCTTGTTCTTCTCCACTGTCTTGAATAATTCACTGAAGGCTGGAAGGCCTGATAGAAAGCCTATCTTCGTGGTCCACGGGGTATTGAAAGTTTGATGTTTTTCTTTTTCCTTTTCTCTTCTGTAGGTTTGACATTTTGTCTTAAGTACAGTATCTGAGTGATGATGAATCACATTGCTCTTGTGATTTCACTCAAGTCCTGATAAAGGTTATGACGTTCCATCAATCTTTGGCCACGGCACTATCATTTGAAGAAAATTTCTTAGGTGTCTGTGTCATCATGAGTGAAAGCAGTGTGAACTGACTGTTAATGAGCGGGAGAGGATAGTGCAAGGAAACCAGACTGCTCAGCAAAAACCTTCACAAACATGGGGAGAAACAAGCAAGCTCCACCTGTGCAGGTCCTAGTTGGATTTGAAACCTAGATGTTGTTGGTGTGAGGCAACAATATTAAACACTGAAACTTTGTGTCACAAAAGGTAAGCTAAAGATATTTAGGCCATAAATATAAATCATACTGTCTCACTCACCTTACAGTGCATACGTTAAGCTAGTTCACAGTGAAGAGAACAACATGGTGTGATTGACGCAGAAATAGTAAGTGGAGGAGCTGATGGACGACTGCACTGTGCATAGTGCAATGACAACTGCATTGCTCTTTATAGCTCCTTAGAATGTGATCTCAGTTTGACAGATGTGAGAGATTGAAATTTAAAAACTGGGTAATAGAAATAAATTGTCTTGACCTGAAATACATCGAGATGATTATGGGAGACACTCTTTCATATTATTCAATCCCGGGTTCCCTTTTAAATAAATTGTAACATGTGCAATGTACATGTGTCATTTGGAAAACAAATAACACAATGCTCCTTGGTGTTGAGCTGTAAAACAGAAGTGCAGATAGCAAACATGATGTTTATTGGTTTAAACAAACAGCCTGAAGTGCAGTTGACTTTTCCGGGGTAAATAACTTACAGGGGAGGCAGCTTTATATCGAATTAATTGCAAACAAGTTGCCTGCTAATGGCCTGAAAAGGCCTTAATGGAAGTGTTCCATTAAAACAACCAGTGCTGATGCCATCAGACAAATTCCCACTAAGTGTTGCCTCATGAAAATGATAACTTGCTAATCCATTATTAATAAGAATTAATGGTTTTCTCTCTGCCGCGTGTGTATCGATCCCTGATACTCTACACTACAGAGTACCTCTCACTGGGCGTTCTGGCAGGCTTGGGAATACACTAATTGTTAGCCATACAAGAGCCATTTGCATGACTCTCCCTGCTGTCTCTGCATTCATTACAAGCCTTGCTCTGAGGCCCTCGACAAGGGACAATGGAAAACTGTATAGCTGCTTAGGAAAGATATTGTATGTCGGGTGCAAAAAATATATATATATATATATATACTATATATATATATTTATTTTGATAAACACACTATTAGTCTATTAAAAGCTGACCTCTGCTCTTGTCCTAAAATATGACCCACATTCATTAGTTTATTGTTCCTGATCACCCTTCCCTTGAGATCTGTCTAGTGAAGAATGAAACACCTGTGGCAACACTGGAGTTTGGGAACCCCCGTGTCTTTCATCTCTCTAATGACCTCAGACCCCACAGATACTGCTGAAGGCATTGGGTTAACTGAGAGAAGCTGTTTAATCCCCCCACACACAGTGCAATCAGCAGCCTCTAGGCTTCAGCGCTGTCTCAACCAGAATCTATGCAGATTTGTCAATAGCCTGCCCTCTGGGTCAAATTTAAACCGCACCTCAGCAGGTCACACATATGCATAGTTGTGATTTTAAGTGAGAGTACGTCTGCTTCATGTACACACTACAGCATAAATGCTAAATACTATGAATTACCTCTGACAACTGCTGCTACATTAACCGAGCACTTTGTATTAAGGTTTTGAACATTAGGCGTTAAAAGGTTTTGCATTAATTTCCCTAATAACCCTGTGATTTGTTTGATAATCAGATTCTGTCAGGCTGTGTGGCGTACAAGAAACACCTTATTAGTCCCACAAATTAAGAGAAGAAAAATTTAGGGTTTTCACTGGTGTTTATTGTTTTTTGCTTTGATTAATTCATTTATTCCATTCATTAGTTGTAACATGAAAGCCTTTTTGCTCTAGTAACAAACAAAAAAAAACAACTTTTTTTTTTATTTGTTATCCTTCTCCACCACTACCCATGCTGTTGTTTGTGTGCAACAGCACTGTTTTGCATGTAGGTCACTTTTTGATCTTTCGGGTGTATTAATTTATGAAGTTAGACCAGTAGTTTGAGTGATTGACTTGTAATCCAGACATGTTTATCAGCTTTCATTTTGACTAAGATAACCTAGTTTAGGTTGTTTAAGTGATAGTCGTTGGAGGTAGAGCAATGCCTGGATCTGGTTAGTGTGAATAAATTAATGTCATAAATGTGAGGTATTCATTAGTCGATAACCTCAACCCTGAAACCCTGGCACCTTGCAACCAATACCGGGCCTGGCAGTTATGGCAGCACTTTCCACACATTGCTAGCAAGAAGAGAGCGTGCGTTAAACCTTTGTGTGTCAAGATATGCGTTTTGAATGTGATGTATCAAAGCTTAGAAAGAGTGCTGCTGAAAGCTTGCAGTCACAGAGAGAGAGAAGGATTTGCATAGGTAGGCTTATGTGTTTTCCACCTCGTCCCCGCCATTGTTTTCATGTGACAACTGCCTGACAGCCAGGAAAATGGGACACAAGCAGAGAAAAAAAGGGCAGAGTCTGGATTTTGTCTCTCTAAGAAAAGAACTGACAAACCGAACAGTTCAATATCCGCACCCGCCAGTAGTGGCACAGTGATGGAGGAACTCTACAGAATATCAGCCCAAAAGTAAATGCTTCTGCCCTTTCGTTGGAGTGTATTAGGACCACTATTAACCCTGTCCATAAGTCAGGGGTTTGGGGTCACCACAGACCTTTTTGAGATTTTGTGATTGAATGCTTGGCGAGTTCTGGATTAACAATGGACAGCTCAGAATTTGTCATAGTTTCGCTTTAGAGTCATAGGTCAACTATCGAAATTCAGGGGAAGCTTGTTTAAGAGGATTAATACGGGAAAAGCTCAGCCAGGGCCAGTTCACCCTTTTCCTCCACTTATCCCCAAAAATCCTTGATTTCTAACATCCAGTGGGTCCTCACTTAAATGTTTGTGGCAGTACATGCGCTTACATCCTTTAATTTGAAGCATGTGCCGAGAACTGTTTAATGCTGCCTGATCCTCCCTCTGAGCAACGCGGTGAAAAGCCCCTCACATCAACTTAAATGCAACTGCTATGGACAGATGTTAGCAGCAACTCTTGGAAGTCAGAGCGGTGATAATCAGGTCTTGAGGATTCCAGCTCACCACCCATGCACGCACTGATGCATGCTCAGGCACACACTCTTAAGAGCTTATCAGGTTTGAATCATTAGCTGCTACCTGCATGTGTGCCACAGTCACATTCTGTTGCTGTAGAAAAGGATTTATCCCTGTGCTTTTGCAGTTTAAATCTCGTCTCTGAGAGAACCAGGAGGGAAATATCATTCATATGTCAGGTGGGATTAGGTACTATGAAGGGGCCACAGGTCACAGATGGCTGGATGGATGTGTTGGATTACTGTGCATCGCCAAGTACGCACAACTGCCCACTCACACACTACACTGCTCTACAGTACACTTCAACTTATCACCGTTATGTAAACTGCTGTGGATTTGATTGTAATTTTGTTTGTCATAGTGAGTTTACGATGATTGGTTTTAAAGGACCATATTAGCTTTAATCTGTTTTGCTAATTTGACAGTTATTTGACAGTGACCTACTCATAAAGCAGATTATTTTAAGAAGATAAATAATATCATATGGATATTTGCATTTTACTTCTAAAAGCTATGAAGAGATGGTATCTCTCATTGCATCCTTGTCATTTTAAATCACTTGTGACACCAAACCTTGCCTAATACATGACTTAACAGTTAATTTGTTTTAAGTAATAAGACAACTGCCAAAATATTACTGTGTATTTATGTTAATGTGCAAATGTGGAAAAAGATCTAAAGGAATTATTATCATTATTTCATGAATTGTTCTGCTTGAACAGTAAGCTTCTCTTCGGGAGCCACATATCTCTGTTAGTACCTCTCTCTGTCCGACCAGTTGCATTTGAATGCGTACAAGCATCTGACATCAAAGTGTTATGTATGCACACACACCTCACTGCCTGCATCCTTTTATTGTGCACTGCTGTATTGCTTGAAGAGCATCAGCAGCGATGTCCTAGAGCAAGGACAGCCAGTACCCCTCTCTTTCCACAGCCAAGTGAGGGCAGAGGGGGGTGATATAACAGGTAGAGCTGGAGAATGTGCCCACTAAAGGTCTCATCCACATCAGAACCTCATACCATGTTATTCTAACTAGATCATGACCCCCCCCCCACACACACACACACACACACACAGACACACACACACACACACACACACCCCACGTCCTCCCAGCAGCGTTATATTAGAACACATAAAGAAGAAAAGAATGGTGGCAGCCATCGCTGAATTTTCCCCAGTGTGTGCTCAGTGAGGGAAGGCTGGCATCTCCTCTGTGTACACAGCATAATGATTCACCCGGTTGTGTGCGTCTCCACGGGGCGGTCTGTTCGTCACCACTGCGGTTTAGGTGTTCCCCACCTCCCTCTTTAATGACTCTGGAGATGAAACACAAGCTGACAGAGCTGGTAATAAGGACAGTGAGTAGCGTTGTCGGAGCCAGACTTGTATTATTCACATTTGAGACTGTAAATGAAGCATAAAGCATAAAGCATGGCAGACATAGCATGGTGCAAAGGTGTGCTCATTGTAGCATCATGTCAGCTTAGACGGGCTGTCACTGAAACACGCACGCCATTGTCCTACGAACAATGATGTTGGGTGTGGTGTTCGGTAAAAACACCCTGAAGGCAAACACGGGAGCCACGGTTAGAGGTGTTTTCCAAGGTAGTACACTGTGTTGTTGTAACAGACATTAGAGAGAGGGACACACAAGATTTCTGAATCAAAACACAGGAGAAGCCTTGTTTGGATTTTAGGACATGCCAACCATTTAATGCCCCATAAGCCAAAAATTGCCGTTTGAATGCTAAATAACTTGATTAACTCCCAAAGTTTCTAATTTACCAGCATCTTGCTTTTCATTGATTTTTCATCTTGCAGACATTTTGGGGAAGGGTGGGAGTTCATCTGATTATTTCCTTGTTTCTATTGGGTTTGATACAGTCCCTCATGTTCATTAGATATAATTGCAACTTCATTGTCTGTTGACTGACTTTGCCCTGTTCTAAGTGGTGTGTCAAAGCAAAGGCAAGAAATCCAGCATAAACAGTGACAGGCAGGCACACAAAGACGACATGTTTCTCTCGTGACTGAGCTGAAGGTGTGTGGAACAATAACACCTGTGTGTGTTTTTCCACTGTCACCTTTGTGTGGAGAAAGTGATGCTCATAGATAACCAAGTTTTACATGCTGACGTGAATGGTACAGGCACTAGCATCACCTTTAACTCTCCCTTGACTCTTTCCCTGACACTTACTTCTTCCCCTCCCTCTTTTTTTTAATCCCCCCCCCCCCATTTTCACTCCCACCTCCTCAGGCTTGCCAAGTTTCGTCAAATCCCCAGAGGACCAGACGGGTATCTCGGGCGGAGTTGCATCATTTGTGTGCCAGGCCACCGGGGAGCCCAAACCCAGAATCACCTGGATGAAGAAAGGCAAGAAAGTCAGCTCCCAGCGCTTTGAGGTGAGCACTCACATGTGACTTTCAGATCTCTGAACACTCCCATACACACCCACATGTACACACATAAATATACGCAGGCGCAAACACAACTCATGTGACAAAACATTACAGGCGTGGGCTTCAGACTGCCGTTGTAACCCCCTCTCATTAAGCACTCATCCGCACATGCACACCCATTAGCAACATTTACACAAAGTATACTCTCTCGCAGCACACAGAATCAAATGCCCTGTTATTGAATATCACACCAACTCTTCCCTTCTCCATGCAAGACCAGACAGGCTTCCCTTCTCTTTAATCTCCTTCCATCTTGATTTATACAGACCGCTTCATCTCTCCCAGTCTTTTCACACCCGCATCCTCCCCCTCCTGTTCCTCAGCTCCACCATCTCTGGCCATACATCACCTTGATGTATTTCCCCTCCTTCTCTTGAACCTTATGAACAGAAGGAAGAGCATTAGGTGGGAACTCACACTGTTTTTGATCAGTGTGTCCTCTGTAACATAATGTAGCCATGGTGGCTGGAGGGAGGGGGGCTGTTGGTTTATTCCCTTGGTTGGTATTCCTTGATATGATCCTCGTGGTTCCGCTGTGTATCAGTATTTTTAGATTTGATTTCAAATGATCATTTACTCTAAATGTCTGGATTGTATTTAAGCGGAGGTTTTGGAAAAAAAACATTTGATTAGCCACTTTTAGTGAGGACAACAGGCTTATATCTACTTCTGAAAAATTACATTTTGCAGCAGGACATGAAAAAAAATCTTGGTAAAGCCACAAATCTGGCAAGTTTTTGATCTCTCAGATCAGAAACACAAAAATCAAGAAAATGTTATGTAATCTGAGAGTAGAAATGGATTATATGAATATATGTTGCAATAAAGTGATATCCTTGGAAAAGAAAAGGATGCCCCTAAAATAACATTGCTGTGCTCTGGTTCTCCTAGGTGATTGAGTTTGATGATGGTTCGGGCTCCGTACTGCGGATCCAGCCACTGCGCACACACAGAGATGAAGCCATTTACGAGTGCACAGCCACCAACAGTGCTGGCGAGATCAACACCAGTGCCAAGCTTACAGTGCTTGAAGGTAAGTCTTTTTTTTTTCTCGCTCGGTTTCCCCTTCCATCTTGCTTTTACTCTCACTCTTTTCTTTAACCCCTTCTTGTTTTCCTGCTGCTGCTGGTTTCTGGAGTTTGAAGCTTTCATTTGCTAAGTCTGAGGATTCCAGGTATTGGCAGTGTCATGGTGGAGCAGATAATTCTTAATGTGAATTCCACCAGGTGAGAGAAAATGCTAGGAATGCGTTTTTAAATAAGGTAGTATACAGTTTAGCAATTCAGCAAATGTATGACCTGGAATCGACTTATATTGTAAGAAATATTTGCCATTTATTGGCTATAATGCTTTTCCCTCTCTCAATGTGTCCCCTGGCCTTGAATATTTTACCACAACAAAGCAATGTTATAATCAATTAAAAACTTAATCAATGGTCTCATCAAAATCCTTATCGTGAATAATGACTGCTGGCACAAATATATGACTTAAATAAACATTTACAAGTCAGTGATTAACTGCCTATCCAAAGAAAATGCTCCACATGGACATATAAACAGTTTTCAGAAGTTTTCCACATATAGGGCTTCCCTCCATGCCTGCAGGCTAGTTTGACACCGCCATCCTCCTCTTGACCACAGAGTTAATGTATGTGATTTATGAGGACAGAGGTTCTGCACCTCTCCCTGCTCACCCTGCTCCCCATATCGCTGAGCTATGAACATGAATTTCTTCTTTAATCTGTAACTTATTTTATCTCTTACTTGATCCATTATTTTACCATCACTTGTCACTTGTTATGTGTGATATTTGATTTATTAGCTGTGGTTTTGTTTTTCCATTGTTTTACTGCTATTCCTGCTTCCTGCTAGTATATTAATTACAATAATTAAAATGATTAATTGATTGTAATTTTGCCATGTGGGTGCTAGTCACCACAGGAGTTGATTTCATTAGAAACTTTGAAGGAAAAAAGCTCCAGCCAGCTAGCTATCGGGGGGGATTAAGGCTGTCTATAGCCATTACACTAGCATTAAAGCAGATTCCCTCTCATTCAAACACAGCCTTTCCATCCCCTTGTTTGAATCACATCTTTCTTACACCCACCCTTCCTTTTTTCTATGTCCACGCTGATTTGATGATATCATCGGCTAGGCTTGTGTAATCTTCCCAAAGGGACTTTTTCTCCTGCAAAGAAAGGTTTTCTTCCTACCACTTTTTTGCACTGTATCAAGAGGAATGCCTGCACAAACAAACAGCACTAACATGACATGTAGCGCGCATGAATGAGATGAGATTAATCACAGTGTTAGTGTTGAGGGGCAAAATAGAACGCAAAGTTCAGATTCCTTCGGTAAGTGGTTTAGAAAGACAGACAACAGTCTTACTCAACAGTGAGCAACTGTTCTCACCAGCAGATGTGTTGTGCATGAAGTTGTCTTCTCTTTGTGATCCTTTGCTCAGTGTTGTAGCTGCTAGCCCCAGAGTCAAGTACCATACAGACACATGGCATGTGAGGGACGCTTTACAACTATACATTCACTGCATACGTTTTCAACATAGGGTGGGAACCAAACTGTGTTTTGGCGTCGAGTACAGTTACTATACAATCCTGAAATTCACAATGAAATGAAAACTTACATTTTCACAACTTACCATTTCCTTTTCATACCACACACCTATTTAAAGCTGCATTGAGCAATATTCTCTAAGATAATCATCACCTGAGTCTGCACGTCTGCACAGAGGTGAGCCACTTGGAGCTCGTTGTTTTGGTCTGACAAACCAAAACAATGTAGGTTCATAAAAAAGAACTGTGGACAGCTGCTCTCAGCCCACAAGCTCCAGCAAGCCAGTTGTACGCTACCTGCTCCGAGTGTAATGGCAGACAGCCAAAGTAAACGAGTGACTGGTGAAGTTGAAGTCTTTGTTGAACCCTTGGCAAAGCAAAGAGAGACAGATATTTATTTCCGAAGCAGGACTCCAGTAGGATGATGCCAAGTTGTTTTGTATGTGTTGGAAGCAAGATATCTGCCAAAACTGATCATGATAAGCTGATCCAGTGTAACGGCTTGTTGCTGCGATATTTCTGAGTCTTCTCTGCCCTTCAGTTTTCAAAAATGTCATCATACAGATTCAAGTGTAAATGTAAATAATTGGAATTGTTGTAATTGCATTCATCAGTTAGACATACGGTTTACGACGCAGTCTAGTTGACAGTCATAGTGTGTACTTTGGTGTTCATTAGAATACATCAGGGAGCAAAAGTTAAGATACACACTTTTAGGTAATATTTGTGATTTGTTTGTTTTTTTTATGTTAATGCAACTACAGAGGCTGGTAAAGAACACAACCACACGTCATATTTAATCAAAAAGAACTCCTTGACTCTGCTCATCCAGGACCCTGAGGATGTGCTGGACAACTTAGAGAGATGTTCATATGTGCTCGCAAACATACAACCATACACACATTCATGCATACTCACTGACACAGACATACTTGGTATAAACACACGCGCGCGCACACACACACACACACACACACACACACACACACACACACACACACACACACACACACACACACACCATCATAGAGCATTATCATCAGTTGGGTTCTATTTTTAGGCTATTGTTTGTTGCCTGGCGATATATCAAGTTCATATCAGTGGCGCTACACAAGAAAACACCAGGGCAGCACGAAACAGACGGAGACTAATGATCCGCCCCTTTAATGGGCCGGTGGGAGCCTGAAGGGTTGAGAAGTGGGTGTCACGTCAGAGTGTTGCAGTGTCGAATCTTGGACCCAATGATGAAATCTGAAGAAAGTGACCGAGAAACCCCAGGTAGCTCTCCAGGTGTGAATATGTAAAGAAAAATAAAGCTGAGGATTGCTGAAAAAACGTGCCACATCTCACTCAACCTTCCCCAATGACTCCATGAAAAACCCAGCAAAAACTTCCCGTTTTTCATTCCAAAAAGAAAAGCCCACCCCATGACTTAAAGTGCATGTGACTTTGCATCCACATGAAGTTGTCATAATACAGCACATTGAGCACCCCTATCCAGAGAGAGTGTGAGAATGGTGAAGTCATTATACCACTAAGTCGATCTGGATTATAGGTTTTAGCAAAGCAAAGGAAGGTCGAGCATTAATTATGATTATTTCATATACTGGCTCTTAATTTTGTAATGCCAATCCTGCAAAATATGGATTATGACAGTCAAACTGCTGCAGCTTTACAGATGCTTTCATTGTGCTCAAAGGGAGGCTGTAGTTTATAAAGGAAAATATCAATATCAAGTTTTTTTTTTTTTTTTTTTAGCCTAATTCACTGCATCTACATTAATATTGTGTCAGTTTTGCCAACTTCTTATGTAACGTCTCTTCAAGGAATCCCTTCAAGGAATATCTCTTTGCATAAAAACACGTGCTGTGTCAAAAGTAGTGATTTATTCAACGATCTTTCACATTTTATATTTTAGGTTCACTTCACTGGCAGTTCCTGCACTTTCTGAGTCAATGTTGCTGTCAAATAATGACTAAGATGAACGTTACGCAACTTTTTTATAGAAAATTCAGGCTGTATATAGATTAATATACTAATCACACTGGACCTGCGGATTTATATCCACAAAAGATGTTAGGTCTGTTGGTGACGAATGGTCCCGCTCTCTTTTACACAACCTGAGCGGATGATCGAAGCCGGTGCTGTCACTGTATAGTTTACCTGCGTGGAGCTGCTAAGGCATGCATTCAGTACAGCCGTGTTGGGCTTTAGCACTTTTGCAGTCATGAGTCTTGAGTCACTCTGTAATTCTGTCACGCTGTAACAGCCCCGCTCTTTGTTCGTGGCGGTTCTCACGCCCCCGCCTGAGAGGTCACTCCACTGAGACTTACATACAGACCCAAAGTCAGCTCAGCCATTCTTCATTGTGTGTGTGCGCGTGAGAGAGAGAGAGATAGAGACATACATCCATGCACACGCATACATACGTACAAACACAGAGATAGGTAGAATGAAAAGTTTATTTATTGTTTCAACAACATCATCTGAGGATCCTCGGCTATAATCAACTTCTCACTGTTGCTTTGAATCATGGTCTACATGCAAAATTACTTATCAACTGTACAATCCTGCCTGGACTCGGTGTGTGTAAGAGAGAGAGAGTCAGTGAGCCGTGTGCAGCTCTGACCTGTATGGTTAAATAATGATGCAAACTATGCTGAGACCAGAGGGGGAGTTGTGATGGAGCAGTATCGTTGCGGTCACTCTCTCATGCTCGTTTCTCTTCTCCTCTCTTTTACTTCTATTTCTCCTGTCTTGTCTCTATAACTTTTATTTCTATGTCTCTACCCCTCACTCTGTTTTTATCTCTGTGTTACTCTCTCTCTCTGTTAAACATAGCGGTGGTATGACGTCGTAGGGTAGTAGTATAGAGAGATGACCAGAGGGGACAATGACTCATTACTTGGGTAACGATGCCAATGTTCTGACCTTGAGCACCCCTCTTGAATTGAACTGCCTCAGTAAATGTCCAGGTAAATGGTGCTTGTCTCGGTGATGTATGAAATAAACTACTGCTGGCCGGAAAAGACATCTCGGCTCACAACATCAGTCTTAAATGCAGTGCGCTGCCACTTCTCTATGTCAAGGCAATAGTTCATATTTTCATCGCTGTTAACATTTGATGAGCATGTAAAATGCAATGACTCAGATCAAGAAATGACTAAGGTGGTGTCAAAACCATGTCACAACACTAATGGTGATGATAAAACTGATAGGGCTCTGTGGTGCAATAGATAGAGTGATTGTTTGCACAAATTGAAGCTGACAGGTTTTCTCCAAAACCAGCACCAACTTCCAATGAAATTGCTTCAAGCAAAATCCTTAAAGGTACATGATGGTTTCAGTTGGCCTCTTATCAGCATTCAGAGAATTGCAACATTGACAGTTCCTGGGAAAGGTCAGAGACAGACTGTGATTTGTAGATTAGATATAGTAAGTCATATTTTCGAACTTAAGTTAGCAAGTGGATTCAACACAAACATTTAATTGGAGGGCACATATCAAAGAGAAAATACACTGTGCAAACACAAGCGCTGCTTTTATTTCCTTTTATGGCATGAACACAAAATGGCTCACGATACTGTTTGGCCTGCATTACTTATATATTTTCAAAGCAAGAATACAAGTGTTGACAGGTAGAAATCGTAACTGCAGCCAAAGTGGTTGTAGTAATCAAATATCCCAGGAAAGTGAAAGTCTTGACCCTTATCTGATTACATTCACCCACTGAAGTTTCTCTGGGAATAGTTTCAGCTAAAATTCCTCCAAAATAAAAGGCTAAAGCAAGCATGAAAATGTCAAACTGATAGCGGCAGAGCTCTCTGTGACTTGAGAAGATTCCTCAAATATGAGCAGAATCTAGGTATACTCTGTGACTTCTCTGCTGTGCTGGAGAACATTCTCTTGTCTTTTGGGAGACAGCGGACCTGTCTCTGGAAAGGAGGAATGTTATCTAATGGTACCAGATCAAAAGCTTCATCATTACTGGAATCCTTTGCTGTCAGAGTGTGAATTAGAAAGGTTCTCCTTCAGACCAGCTGCACACCTTTTTTTGAAGTTCCCTGGCAACTCCTTTTCTGAACATGTAGTGTTGAGGGGGGAAAAAAAGTAATTTTTTGGAAAGGTCAAGCAAGAAATATGCAAAAATTCAAAGCTCCTCGAGTTGAAAAGAAAATAGTCCTTTGCTTGGTGAAAACATGTCAAACATCAAACTTTAGAGTGATACAGCCCCTTGTAATTTTAATAGATTTCTGCCATATGAGTCTATTATACGCCTCTCCAATTTTAAGATGGGAATAGAGGCCATAATTATACCGCAGTGTTGAAACTCATCAGTGTTTGAACCCACTTTGAAAAATTTCAAAATGGAATTTAATACACATTCTCAGCTTTACTGTGTTGACTGTATTTACAGTAGTGCTCCTGTGTTTGGTGGCAGTAAACAAATTACAGCCTCACCAGTTAGAAAAGGCCTTTATTTGCTTGGCATGCATTATAGTCCCTGGTGCAGAGGCAGAAAATGACTGCGACACAATGCCAGTAATAAATATCTCAGGAGCCAGGCAAGTGCGGACAACAAACCTGACTGAATAAACAGCATAGAAATCTCATTGCTCCTCTTCCCAGGCAAGATAAATACATACAGAAGCTATATCGGAATGATTTAATACCGAGCCCTGCTTCTCCGACAACTTAATCCTCTCCTTTCCTTTGCGCTATTCAAATCATCCACAATGACCAAAATAAGGTCTGTTGTGTAACTGCCATTCCCCCACATTACTTTTCCACTCTCTCTGATTCACTCTTTGAGTGCTGGTGGGTTTTTGTAACGTTCATGCTGCCATTTTAATAGCTGTTCCCTCATGCTGTTGAAGAAGGTGAGAGGTCAGTTCATGTTTAACATTAAATACTGTAGGTTGTTGATGATAAATGTTGTAGAGTGTGAAGGTTTAGGTTTTAGTTTTGGTCAAACAGGTTTGGCTTCCATATTAGTCGGGCTGTTATTTGTCAAAACATGCAAAAGAAAAACAGAGGAACCTACTTGCACGCACACAGAACCATGCAGGGACATGCTCCTTCACCAACACGCACGCACGCACTCATTCACTCACTCACTCACACACACTGATCTTCAGGTGTACCTCCCCTACTGTATTTCTGAGCTCCATTGTGACGGTCTGTGTCACAGATTTAATTTCTCCCACCATCTGCTGGCTGGAGGCCCAACGTCGTAGATCATATCCAGGCTGACAGATACAAACTGCATCTGTCTTTGCATGCTTCTCTCAAGGACTTACACAATATGGCAGGGTGAAATCACTCCGCTGGCCACCCAATCTGCATCCCCACACCCTTACTTCCAAGGACTTGGGCATTATAAGGAGGACAAATAGATTTTTAGGTTGGACAACATTATAGTGTGTCTGCTTCTCTTCCTCTTTGACAGAATGCACAGGAAATTAAGAAGAAACACAAACAGAAACCTGTTCTCCCAGAAAATAACCCTGAAAAGAATAAAAGTGAGCCAGAAAATAAGTTTAATAATAATAAAGAAAAGAAATCTTTCCTTTTTATTTTTACCAAACGATTGCCACCGGACATTCTCCCCTCTCAGCTAATCATTTGTTCGATGCACAATAATACAGACAAATAGTTAGTCTAGATTTTAGAGGTGAGCAAATCACAACGTAAAATATAAGCATCAAGCTATGATGTCCCAGACACTCTGTCTCTGCATCCTTGCACACACATTTTCAGAGGTGGAAGTGCGTGCTGTTATGTGGGTTTTGTGGCTTTAATCAGCAACAGCCACCCTGCTGAAGTGTCCTTGAGCAAGACATTAAGGCTTCAAGAATTCCTGTCAGTTTGTTGTGGACCTGACCTTTTGCTAGTAGCTCAGTTTGTGATCAATAAATTAACATTATAAAAAAAAAAAAAATCAGCCAGGAAGCAGATTTTCAAAAATTGAAATGACCTCTTAAGGTTATTATCTTCAGTGTGAAGGTAAATAATTTAGGATGGATGTGCTATAATTGATAACCAACTTCACATTTTCAGTTACCTGACCCTGGTTCCTTGATGTGTCCCTTGAGATTTGACACTGTACTACATTTTTCATGTTATATGTGAGACATCTGGATGGAGTCATTCTTCCTTTGAGGGAACATTTTATCGTCTGTACTTGTCCATCAATTGCTCCATGCTTTTGGCAAGCTGCATCTGTAAAGACTGCGATGTCTGGTATGTCTGCAGCGTCAGTGCTGATCACGTCTATGGCCTCAGGGGATAGAGACAGAAAGAACAGAGAGAGAGAGAGGAGGAGGGAGAGGGGTCAATGAATAAAACAAAAAATCCAGCAAAAAGTGGTTGATAGAGTGTAGGAGAACCAGTAGAGTGAGATGTTTAATTGTATGCGAAATACTGCAAAATGTAGTCTTATTTTTTGTTTTTCTTAGCACTGGTGGTGAATTAGAATGGTTTTTTAAAAGTGACTTGATCATTACAGCTTTTTGCTACTTCCCACCTCTTTCTAAATAGTTGAAATTCAACTTCCTGATGTTTTCAGGAAAGGCTAATGCTGGGATATATTTATTCTATTTTAAGTGGGCTAGTGAGTGTGAGTGCTTTAACCCGTCAGCAGAGAACACATTTGCTCAGACTCCCAACGACACAAAGCTGGAGCAAGAAAATGGCAAAATGAATATTGATGGAATTCTTCCCGTTAGTATCATCTGCTTCATTGATGATGCTGATACCAACGCCTGTGTTTTAGGGAAGGCATCAAAACCATTCCTCTTGGTAGACTTAAACCAATTATGTTAGCGATGCCACAGTGTTGAAATTTTCCCACCGGGTAACAAACTAGTGACACCACCCGTGTGACAGATTACACCATTCCCACCATTTTTACAAGAAAAGACATGTGTTGGCTCAATATCTGTAGATTAGAAGTGTTACCTCCTGATGCTGTCACCGTCATCACACAAAGTTTGCAAATTGCCTCATTAATTTCATCAGGTTCGCTTTTGGCACTGGGTTTAAATGTGAAACATTGCAACATAAGCGCTTTTGCTTTTTGCTTTGACACCAAATCCTCCACCATTGTCTTGTAACAGCCCTGCAATGAATATTGCCTTTGTTTTTGGAGACCACAGTGAGAAAAGAAAACAGTAACATTTCATAATACCGCATGTGTATGCATCCATGATAACACCAGTAGCAATAGCCATAAAAATGTGCATCTTTTCTTTAATATTATTAGCTACCCAGTGGTAGTCCTCATTGCAGAGTTGTTCTACTGGACTGCACAGTATTCCATAGGCGTTCCTGTTAATATGTCAATACTTGTGCTGCACAGTGCTGCACATGAAAACATTGTTGTTTCTGGCTGCAGTCATACATTTATTTCGAGCAGAGCTGCTGCCTGTCAATGTTTTATACTTGAATTTACGGCCATTGTTGATTGTCAGGACACATTGAACTCCTCATCTGGATGTTGTCTCTGGATTTCAGGAGATATTGGAGATGTGACAAGACATACGCATCTGTTAATATCTGCACATTGTCAGGAACAGAAAGTGATATCCATGAATTGACATCTGCTATTAAGTATCTGCTACAAACAGCTGCAACAGGCTTTCATTATTCAATTACAGATTTTACTGAACACTTATTTGTGAGACCATGTCCGATGTGATTATCAGTTATGTTTCACCATGCGTGCATTCGGACTGACACACTTCCTTCCTCAGACGCCAGGCCATGTTAATTGCCTTTTTGCGCAGTATTAATTAAGTTTTTTGTTGGTCCCTACATTTATATACTCTTACTCCTGAAGATCTGAACTGAGAATTCTGCTGTAAAGTTTTTATTGGAGTGTCATTCTTCACTCTAAACCAGACAAGAGGCTATCAGGGGGAGAGAGTCCAGCATATGAATGTGAAGATCCAATAACATTTTTCTAGGAATCTAAGCGATCTCAGTGAATATAAACACAGAGGGTGATGGAAACTGTCACTCACAGATGTGCTTCTGAATCATATTGATATTTGAGGGGTTAAATGCAAGTCAAACGCTTCCTCATACCTGAGTGCTCTGAACCCTACAGACGGCTATAATCTAATTTTGCATTAAATCATTTTGTTTATTGCTTCATTCTGTTCTTCTTACTTGAGTTAAAAGTGGTTTATGCTCAGCTACTGTTGACCTGTTCTCCAGTCTTTGTGCCCTTTGCGCTTTTCAAATCCAACACTTAATCAAGAGGGTTGTTACATTTAATTTCCTCTCCATTGCACAGGAAAACCGTACAACATAAATTGTAAATCAGAATTGCGCTGGAATGTTTAATATAATTTTCTGAGTAGCTGATAAAAGCAGAAATTATTTTTGAAAATGTACAGAACTCATTGCGAGAAATGACTTTTTTCCTTTACAGAAAGAATCCATATTAAATCTGACTTTGTGTAGTGGCAATACTTTGGACTTTGAGCTAAATGTGGATTATGGACATTGAAAGTAAAATTACATTTGATTTCATAGATATCTGACAATTGGTTTATTTTATTAGTCATAATTCATAATTGCACACTGCAGTTAAGTATAGATGATTTCATGCACATGCTTTGATGTTGGTAACACCAAAAGCTGTCTCTGTTCGTCTGAGTCATACATAACCAAAGATGAGACAACACTCACACCAGAAAAATAGAAATCTCTGTACAATGGAAGACAATTAACAATCTAATATAACAGCTTTACAAATTGATTTGCCTCTATTGTTATTTTTAGACATTTTTAGATGTGTTGAATTGCATTGATTTTAATGGTGTTTTTTCTGCCCACCCTAATTTATTCTGTACAACACAACACCTCAAAAATGACAAAGGGAACACATCACTTATATGTTCTCATCAAAAGTTACAACTATTATTTGCTAGACTTGTATTTATTTACTTCAAATTTAATGAAAGGATAAACCCTTTGAAATGCACTGTTTGTTTTTGAGGGGGTCCTCCTACTAGTACCTAGGATATGCTTCACATTGTGCATTTTTTTATTTCTATAAATAAAGTAAAAAATACATGGGCAATGCAAAAAAGAAAAGAAAAAAGCACCTGCAATGTTTCTTCCTTTAATTTGTTAATAATGGAGCCTGGGGCCTTTACCCCTGCAGGTAAAGAGCAAGGTCCACCTTATAGCTCTGCAGGCCAGTGAGTCAACGGCTCCCCAGGCCCTGACTGGCTATGGATGGATGGGCCCGCTACATGTCAACGGGGTTCTAATACCTACACTCAATGAGCTGGCTAATGGGAGTCCTTTCACCCTGACCCCTTTTCCTCACACATTTACACACCAAGCCCTCTTGGCTTGCCCACTGGGCCATAGAAGGTAGGGGAGAACGGCTTGACTCACTATCACCCTTACAGCTTGGCTTTAAGCTTGACATTTTTCTCGTGTTTAAGAGGCATAGTCCTAGCTGCTAAGCTGTGTTTTTCAAGGTTGTAGTTGATTGGTCTGCTTACAGCTGTCAAAGGGACTGTTGATTTTACACACATTACATCTGCATCAATATTTTTAACCTGTTTTGTAAGGGAAGGTTGAGTGAGCAAGCAAGCTCAGACACAGGTCTACCCTTCTAACACTCACAGTGTCGGGGCATGTTCAGTAGTTAGGAGCACTTATTTGTTCTTTTATCATTTGTAAAGTAACAACAGAACCATTTAAA
Organism: Seriola lalandi dorsalis; assembly: GCF_002814215.2. Taxonomy (NCBI): domain Eukaryota; kingdom Metazoa; phylum Chordata; class Actinopteri; order Carangiformes; family Carangidae; genus Seriola; species Seriola lalandi. The sequence goes on along the minus strand of NW_019524887.1, from coordinate 115,432 downwards.
TTTTTGTGGTCACCCATCTATTGACTGTCACTTTTGGCAAAAGCAGTTTTCAGGCGAGGTTAGAACCAAGATCAAACCAACTACAGAAAATGACCATAAAAAGATTCAATGGTATGCTCAGCTTTGTTATAGGTGTGTACTATACATCAATGCTCACTATAACCACAGATTTGTACCAAATATCAATCAAGGTTTGTTCGAAGGTCGTGTTTCTCTTGCCTTTTTGCCATTGTTCACCAGCATTAACAAAATTATGGCATCTTGCTTCCTTCGATGTGAGCGACCAGCAGGTCATGCCACAATGTGATAGTAGTGAACACCCATCACTTCAGCAAACCCCTACATAATCAAAGTTGAGGCTGTCGACATGGACTCACAGACTCTGTGTATTATTCATTATCTCTGACTGAGAGAATAAGTAAAGGCTGTCACAGGAGCCCAGCCAGTGAGGATTTAATTAACAGAACCTGCCACATTCCACTACATCCACTGCCTTTCTCAGAACTCATAAAAGCCATCCTATCTGGCGTAATTACACTAAACATGTCACAATAAAGCTCTGCCGATGATTAATTTGAGTTGTGGAGAGGATCAATTAATTCATTTATTTGCAAACCGCCGCTCCGCTTCCTTTTGTAGACCCATTTCATTAATCGTCACGCTTCCTGATTTTTGGTCCTGTCCTTGTTCTTTTTTTTCCAAGACACCTGGAGGAATAACCTGCCTTATTAGCCACATCACATTACCACAGAAATGTAGCATGAGCCCTGAGGTTTTTCCATCTTAGAGGCAGTTACATTAAAATGAGTAGTAAACGACAAACCGTGTACTTCGTAATACCATAATCTCAAGGGTCTTCAATCAAACTCCTGTTAGTAGGACCACAAGGCAAGAAGTAGAGCTGTAATCTCAAAATGAAAGCCTACAGCTGTGCTACTCATATAGCGTAGTTAATGGAGGATGTGATTCTGTGCAGCCGTGCTTGTCCCACAAGGTGACTCGGTCAGCATAACCATGTGAATTCAGAAGACCACCCTTGGGTTGCAGTAATGGGTCGGAGGCCACGGTTATGTACTAACCGGTGCGCTGCAGCATAAATAACAGGCGCGGGGCATCTGGCAGGGCCGTACATCATACTGACGACAGTGGAAGTATGATATCAGATAGGAGAAAGAGGGAGAAGTAGAGATAAATAGGAAAGTGGAGAGAGAGAAATGATAAAAAGAGAGGGAGGAAAGGAAAGAATTGTGGGGGGGGGGTTAGATGACTGTTATTGATTATCTGTCCGTAAGCGAGGAAGTAAGGCCAAATGTTCTGCTCAGCCAGACAAAAAAGTGTATTATTTCAAAGGTCATGGCATGCATTACAGTCTTTTACTCCAAGTACACTTGGATAAACAGCAGAATAACAGCGCACTGATACGACCACTAGCTTGTAGGTACTGGGTGTATTAACAGCCACATTAGCAGTGTTTTTATTATGGCTGTGTTTTTGTGATGGTCTGTTGCGTGCAGGTGTGTCTGTGCGTGCAGTTCATATGCAGGACTGTTTGTTTGATGCGCTGCTATCTCCATAGCAACTACCATAACACCTGGTCTAGGAGATAGCGTGCCAGAGACAACAGGCTTGACAAGATGTGCGGACATATTTCAATACACATTTCAAAGCACATTGTACATTTGCATTCATTTCCCTGCTGCCTAATCCTAACTGTAGTAAATAGACTTATCTGTCTGATAACAAGCTGTTGTGCAATCGTCAACTACGTCACTGTTCATATCGACTCAGGTCCATCTGTGAAAAGAATTCTTTTGGAATTTTGCATCTTGTTGTCTTTGTTTTTCTGTCTCCCCATCCTTTTCCATGGAGATTTTCACCATTTTCATGTCATTACAACAGTATTACATCAATGGCCTCCTTGCCGGGTCTTTGATGTTGGGGTGTGCCGTGTCATCCCTGCTGAGGAGACCTCTGCAGTGGGAGCTCTGCCAACTAGTATTTCTCTGAAGAGCAGGAGGGTCTTGCTCACATGCCCTTCATGGCAGAACATGTGAGAAAACTCCTTGCCCTCCGATGTTTTGCAAGTCAAAAGCGCTGAAGCAGTTACATGAATACCAGTCGGGTCTGTCTGCCTTTCTGTGGGGCCCATTAGTTGCTGACTGAATGTCACAGGATTTCAGAAAGAAAGTAGTACCACACTTATCAAGCATATACACTTATTGAACCACAGGAAATGTTAATAACGGCAGCTGTAATGGCTTATTGTTAATGTAAATGTAAATGCTCTTATGTCCAGAGTGTAACACCACCATTACCTTTTTGTTCCTCATAAATCCTTGGCAGTTAAACATTTTCCAAGTGAACTTGCTGAATGTTTTACACACCATCAGCAATCCAACTATTCATAGAGTTCTTTCAGTGGCGCACATGTTAGCTTTGGCTTTCTGTTTGCACCTCCTGCTGCTGCCGACACTTCTCACACACTTCCGTGTCTCAGGCAGATGCAAATGGCTTGACGATGTTCTTGGCTAGAGACAGCCGCAGGCCATGCGCTTTGTTGAGATGCAGACGGCTCGTCTGCTTTTCAGTGCCAGATTGACTCAAGACCAGTTTAGACAAAGACAACACTTATTGCTCTATATTTAGTTTCCCTCACAGCTTGGACTAGCAGAAAGGTGAATAATTAAAAGGGTTTAGCAGTCAAACACAGGGAAGACTGAGACTGTAGTCTTTGTACTTCTTGCGCCTCACAATCTAAAGAAAATAGATTCAAACTTTTAGCAATCAGTTAAAAGCTACATGCTATACATCCTCACACTAAGGTGAATAAAACACTAAAATGGCCTTCATATTCTCTAGAACTGCATAAACCTTTTTTTTTTACCTATAAAGACAGTGCACTGATGTACGTTTTAAAAGGGTAGATTTTAGAGCTGTAATATTTCATGAGGCAAGTGGCTGTGTTGCCACTGTGGTTCTTTGGTTCGCACTATCAAAGGAGACATCACCTTTAATTGTTGTCATCCATCACTTGGCAACAGGCACACATGGAGATCATAAGACCTTTTATTTCTTGCTTGAAATGAGATCAGCTCAGATGTATAAGCTAAATAACTTAAGAGCATCTCACTGTATCACCTTAATTTTTGATGGCACACGTTGATGCTGAATTAGATTAACTATTGATACAGAATGAGGCGAGCTGCTTGTGGGCAGCTTATACGTATACACACCACTCCTCTTGATGTTGTAGTGGTGTTTTCTCATGAATATTCCCAGACATGTGCTTCCCCTGTATGTTTCATGATTGTATGGGAGCCATTCTCTGGTGAAACCCTCACTTAAAACATTCAGGGCAGAACATGTCACTCACCGCTTTATTCACTTGAGAGTATAAGGAGGAAGGAGATACCAGGGTACACTGCGATGGAAATGAGGCAGGCATTTTTTTATGCAGAACTGTTGTATCTTGTGGCACTATGTCAGGGCTCCCCTGTTATGAAGGGGATGGGGTGTCTGGAGTGTTTTCCCCCATTGCGATGAGTATGTTTGGGTTGAGGGAAAAACGCTGGCTGACGTTAGTGTGGGATTGAGCTCCAGCAGCCTCCCAGTGGGACAGGAGGACAGGGACGGGTCTCTTTCAGCAGGGCTCTGATTAGACCCATCGCCCTAGCTGCCACGCTCCACTCACACTGGTAATTGGAGCTGGCAGGAGGTTGGTATGCACCCCTCCCCTGCCCCCTCCTCTTCTCCTCCTTTCCTCTCTCCGTTTGACTTTTTTTTTTCTCTCTCTCTTCTCTCATCTAAATCTTACCTCACCTGCCTGTAGCTGTTACAGCAGAGGCACACCTCTTTGACACAATAGTTTATGATTACTGTATCATGTTTTCTTAATTTAACTAATTACCATATTACTAGAGCCTCTTCTCTTTACAAACAATGTTGCCAATATTTCCACATGCCTTATGTGTATAGTTACGGCCCCCACTGCTATCCTAATTGAGTAGTGCAATCAGAAAACCACATTACGCCTTTCCCTTCTGCCCTCACTTTTCTACCGTTCCGCTATAACCTCTGCAAACAAGTTCATCTGCTAAGCTGGCTCATATTGCAGTATGACTCTGTGCGTGATAAATGGCTGTTGAGAGAACAATGGTCCTATTTACTTTTCAAATCATGGAGGAACCACTTCATGTGCACCTAGCGTTACCTCTTGCACGTCTCTGGCATTGCCTCTGGCCTTCCTCATTTGCCAATCCAGGGAATTTCTACAACTTTTTGTTGTAACAACTACATCACAGAAGTCACTTCTCAAACACAACAAAGTCTCATTAAGTATCTTTGGTTTAAGACAGATAAGACTCCTCAGTACGAGATATCTACCACACTTTCTTAGATCAGTCGCAGTAAAATGGTTTGCATGAAGCATGCATAATTTCAGATTGTTTAGTCTGCCTACACACAAAATAAACCAGTTTGATCGTTAGATTGAGATGTAGAACACAATAATCTCCTTACATGTCACGCATGACATTGTTTTTTTGTTTTTTTTCTTGTTGTTTTTTTCCTCTGTAGCACCGTTCATCTTAGTAATGGAGGGTCTATGTGACATTATCGCAGGATTTTCGCCTTATTCGTATTTTCCTGCCCAGACTAGACAGAGGAGTGGAGCTTTTTTTGATGAATTACACTCCGGCACAAGAGGGCCTTTTTATTAAAAATGCCCTCTATCTTGACAAACATCAACCTGCATTGCCTGCACTATTTCATTGGATTCTCTCCAAATTTCCCCATCCCTTTTCTTTTCCCTTCAAATTAAAGAGGACTGAACAAAGGCATGTCTTTGTCTTCCTGGGATGACAAGTTGGCAGACAAGGCCAGCCGCAGGAGTTGGAGTAGTAGGAATAGACAGACAGGGCTCAAATGTTACACAATAGCTCTACAAGATCTTTGATAAGTGCATTGAAAGAACTTTCAATTTTTCTTTTTTTTAAATAGAGGCCAAGGACAAAGCTACGTTAGATCAAGGATGCATAGTTTCGCAACTATGAGAGAAATTTCACCCTTTTATACTGAGCATTATGTTAAAAAATTCTAAAGTTGTTTAAGGGTGTTTTAAAAAGTAAAAGGTTAATCAGCTTATTGTTAATCAGTCTTTCGTGGAATTTTTTAAATCATAATAATGAAATCCATTTTGTTTGCTGGAGGAATAGAAAAGATTTGGTGTATTCTTCCTGGTTACACTTCCCCAAGAGTAACTAACCTCAGACACACACGCACGCACCCCCCAACCCCCATGTACAAACTGTGGAAATAACATTGCAGCAGAGCAACAGAAATGTATAACATTCACTGTAGATGTTGCCCAGCTAATATTCCACACCAAGTAAAGCCATGGTGCACCAATCAGACAAACTGTGAAAGAAATGTCCCCCAGTCATAGTAACTGTTCACCTGCAATGCAAACATTAAGCTGAAGTAGGGGATTGATTCATGTATAAGCTGTGCAGCAGCTGTTTGCCTTTTAAATTATTCCCTGTTTGTGCTTCCTGATATGACAGAGCCGCTGACTCGTGTAATAACTCCTTTGGGGTCTTTCACCCTGTTTTACCAATGGTTTGCATTTTTCACAGCCCGGGAACACTTGCCAATAAACCTAATCATAAATATTCCATAGGCACCAACACAAGAGGTTTTGGTAGAAATTTCATGTGCTGGTATGTCTTCAGTTGCACAAACACTACTGCATAAGCAGCTTTTTCCCCCCAGTAAGACAACACAGTCTTTTCTTTGGTGATCTGTGTGTAATAAACTGTAAAGTTGCTGTCGGTATAGTCTGGAGGAAATAGATCAAATCTTGAGAAATTCACCTTAAAATATGGTATGACGGACTTGTCAGTCCTCCTCTGTACAGTCCCAGGCTAGGCTTGATTGACAGGTCAGTGTCATGCCTCATTCAATCGATTAGTTTCCGCCATATAGTTACAATATACCAGACCTAGAGGGGAAGCTGCACCACTTTCTGTCTGAGAGATGGAGTGATTTCGGAGGCCTGCTCATGTGTTACATGTAAACAGCATGCATGACATGATGCATGAACATAGGAGGCTGCTGGAGAGATAAAGCCAAATGTACAGAATTTTTTCATATCCGCGCTTGATTGAAGATCAGCTCAAGTCTACAGCATATCAAAAGCTGTAGACTTATACAAATGTTTATCAGTGGTAATCTGTGTATTCAGTGTTAGACAATGTACACTTGCGTACACCTCTATATTCATGTTTTTTGTGCTTGTTCATCAATTTCATCATTTGTATAACAGATGGATGCATGTTGTGCAAAGATAAGGCTGTGGAACATTTTAAAATGAAATAAATATTATTCCTGGGAAATAAAACTGACAATTTTACCAATATTAATTGATTAAATTTATGAATAGAAAAAGTATCTATGAAAGGCATTTTTTGGGAACTCCAACATCCAGATGGTGTTGCTGCATCACTGCACAGACTAGCTGAGCACCTAATTTAGCTTTGAAGCAAGGTCCCCAAACACAGCCTGCTGTCCCCGAACACAACCACGTGAACCCACACCAACTATGCTTCCCACTCCTGCAAGTGCATACATGAGACAACTGGGTCCATGTCAGCAGCCACAAAGGGACCCCCTGTCAGCTGATCTGTGGCCATTATCAACATATTCTAAGTGAATTAAGTGGGTGAGACTGGATTTTAGCTCCCTCAAGGTTAAGTGTAATTCAGTGATTTCCCTAAGTTTCACCTTAAAAGGATAATAGCAGAAGAATGCATTATTTTGCCAAGTTTGGCCTCCAAACATTCCATTTTTTAAAAAATTGTCTTTTAAATAAACCCTCATTCAGAAAATGACTACGCATTCAACCTTACATAGGGTGTGTATCTACCAGGTATTCTCTTTGATTCTTTTCCTTTCACCATCTCTGTCTCTCTCTCTACCTTCTCTTTCTCTTTGAAGGTTAGACAGAGCAAACCACAGAGGACCACAGGGCGCTACTGTTACCATTATTCATACAATGACAAATTGTACAGTATTATTTCATTGTGCTGTAGTTGTCTCTTTTGTAGAGGTATCCTGATTTGGGTTGGGATGTCTGAAAAACAAATCCTGTATCATTAGACAGGAAGTAAACCTCGCCACAAAGATAAGAAGGCATGCAGAGATCTGTCAACTACATTTGAATATGAGACGATCCGGGCTGCCGGCCAAACACAAGGGTGAAAGGAGAAAAAAACGCCTCCGCTGGAGTCTAGAACAAAGAACAACACCGATACTCGTATGCTTGCTACAGCATATAAGTTTACATATGGATTTTTGACTCTGAAGAGCCAAGTGATCCCATCTCCAGTTAGACAGCCTCACTACTGATGGAATCAAAAAGCGTAATGATAATACTGTAGATGGAGCAAATGTAGTCAGTTATGAAGGAGTCAGTAGCAGATTTTTATAGGGTTATATATAGGGTTTATAAGGGTTTGATGGGGTTCTTATAAACCTACTAGCAAGAGTACAGTGTGTGTAGTTATAGCTCAGCATAGCTCATGACTGATAGCCTTTTAGTAAAGAAGGTGTTTGTAGTTGGAGATTAAATACCTTGTTCCACAACAACTTATTGCTCTCATCACCTATCTTGACATAAAATCGTATTCTAGACAAACATTTCTCAACTCTCCTAAATCTCCTAAATAAGCCAAATCTATGTTTTGTATAAATGCTGTTCATCTACGCAGAGAAACAGTCCTCTGCTCATTGTTAACCTGCAGTCAGATATCTTTTCATACTGCACCAAAGGCAAGAGTGTTACAATCATTAGCACTTTTCATTAGGGCACCAAGGACACATCCACATATGAGGAGAAAGATAAAAGAGGTTCCATGTTTGAGCGCAAGCTGATAATTACACCTCTCAAGGGCCACCATGTTTCCTCTTTATTAAGGTTGTCCAGAGGTTGAGAGGTTAAATTAAGATTTATTATCAGGGTGAGGTCAGGTTAGGCCAGTTGGGCCAGATAAGTGATTGTCTGTGACAGAAATACAACTTTATATTTCATTTAAGAGATTAAATGTGGCTTGCAAAGCCCTTATATGGAACATATGTAATTCCTGTCATTTATTTTAAACTTCCTTTATACTTCCTCAGAACTCCACACACTGAGAATATTGCCTTGCTTAATCTGAATATCAAAAGGAGTTAAGAGTTAAAACATTTCCTGTGTTCGTAGTTTGTTCACCTTTTGTCGAAAACATCCACATGATGTGATATCCTTACATATTTGCACAAACAACAACCTTTCACCTTAGGATCCCAAACTCTACTTTAGGGATTATACTTAATGTTTTGTCATGGATATGCCGTTACACTGATTATGATGAGTTGGATTATTCAAATAGGTTTGTTTAGCTTGCTAAGCTTAAGGCAGCTCATTTATGCATGGATACCCAAAGGCAGATTGCAACTATCCTTCCTCTGTCTAAACCTGAGCCTCCCCGTGCTGGGTAATAAGCCTGCTATGATAATCAATCAGGAGACAGGGGTTTTTTTTTTTTTTTTTTTCAACCAAATTTGAAATCCAAATCAGCATCAGGTCTACCAATCCCCAGTAGTATCACTACATTTTTTTAGTGAACATGTGCGTTCTTATTACTGTTTAGCCTGTCGCACCTGAAATTTATTTGCTCTCTTTCATCCTCTTCTCTGTCCTTGTGAGCTCAACAGCTTTGATGCATTCAACACCTCTCATGGCTAGTGAGAGCCAGAATCCTTTTGTAAACACATTTTTCCTCCTTCTTATACATTTTTTCATGCTCTATGTCTGTGGCTATACTGAAAATCTACCTTTGCAAATTTTCAGAGAACCAGATCCCCCATGGCTTCCCCACCATTGATATGGGTCCCCAACTGAAGGTGGTTGAAAGGACCAGAACTGCCACCATGCTGTGCGCTGCCAGCGGAAACCCAGACCCAGAGATCTCGTGGTTCAAGGACATGCTTCCTGTGGACATCAGCAGCAGCAACGGGCGCATCAAACAGCTTCGCTCAGGTACAATTTGATTTGATCTGATTTAATTTCTTTAAAATGTTACTCTACATGACATATGGAACATGTAAATTATAGCAAAGGCAAGTTGCAGGGTAAAAGATGACATTAAATGCCAACAGACATGAGTCAGGTTAGACATGAGGATGATGTGCAAACACAAAAGCCTTTGTTGTCATGTACGATTTCATGTATTCTCTTTCATCACAAAGGACATGAAAGTTTTATTCAGCTTGTCATTGTCACCTTGATTAGTTGGCTGAGTTTTTACAGGATTCTATTCCTCATAACAGCTGCAGCCACTTATAAAGTAACACAGAAGCTGGACTGAAGTTGTTCCTGCCGTCTCTGACATTGATATATGAGCTTGTAACCTTCCAAAGTACAGAAAGAGAATTTTTCACCATATTAAATAATCCTTAATCCCCTCTTTAACATGCAGCTGGGTCACAGTGAGGCCAACTGATGATGTATTAGCTCGGATTCAACCTTGAAAAAAAAATAAATAAAAAAATCAATGAGGTACTCTTTGTTCACAGGATCAGTCCACTTGATAGATAAACACAGCGCTTGCCTGACCTGGATCAGATGATAAAGGTGCAAGGTGGAAAGATTAGTGGCTTTTGACCAGGTTCAGTATCGTTACTTCTTACTAAATGTACCTCACTTAGACAGTGTCAGGCCAGGCTGCAGGTCTGAAGCCCCAAAGATTAAAGATGAGAGCTACTCTAGAAAAAGCCTGGCACTAAAGCTGCCCAGTGGAAGCTGAATACGGGTCACTGGAGCATGTTCTCTTGGACTGTCCATGTTCTTGCAATATTAAATTGTGGCTCTGCTACAAGCACAACCCAAATTACATACAGATTTACCACAAATTAGATATTAACACAACTACTTAATTGTATGATTATGTTTTTATAGCAAGGATAAAATTGTGCATAAAACTGTAATTTTTTTCTTCTTTTTTTTTACTTCTAGCAACAAACTTTTAATTAGTTTTCTTTCTCGTATATAGTGAGAGTGCCTGGAAATGTGCTGATATGTAATGCCCTCAGACTAACAATTCTTTTTATCCTCCACCCTTCTCTTGACATCTGCTTGCATATCAGGATTTACATTACTGCATATGACCTGAAATTAGGCCAATTTTTTTGCGATGGCGAGAAAAAGCACATTAATTTGCTGCCACAGTTTAACAGAAATGCCAGACCCAGTTCCTCTTACTGCATCACACTCACTGGATTTTTAGTGACACATACACACACAAACACACACACTTGGTCTATCTTTTCACACCATCCAAATCATCCACATTGTAAACGATACTAACTTCTTTTCAGTTTCAATACCTCTTGACCTGAAGACTTTTTGCTTGCATCATTCTATTTAATGGGTATGACTCATTCATTTCTCTTGCCCATTTCACTAACTGCTATCTGCCTAAATGCAGTCTGTACAAAGACAGGGGTATATCTTAATTTAGAAAGCTTAATAAAAAATAAAAAAAATACTTAAATTGCATACTGTTCTAATGCTGCTGTGAAGTAAGGACAAATGTGGGTGTCGGTGTTTGCAAATATAAAAGCAGCAGCATTATACTTCAAAATGTATGCCTTACAGAAAGGATCCCTCTCAAAGGCTGTGTTTTTTTTGGACATTTACAGACAGAGTGGACAGTCCAGCATTTATACTTGCTTCATAGAATTAAGAACACTGAACTTTGTCACATTGCATTTAAGTGGCTTCTACACTGTATCAGTTTTTTTATCTGTGGCCTGTCAGAAGCCATGTTTTTCTCTCCCACTGTTGTAAGTGGATTACTAACTAATCTCTCAACCCTGTTTGCATCGAAATTACTCCCACCTAGGTGGTACACCAATTAGAGGTAAGGATGATAAATAAAGTGTGTTGGAAAATATCACATCCACACCATTCCTTCACATGTACATCAGACCCCTGCACCCCCCTCCCCCAATGCCACATCACCAGGTTCATTCACGCTGTTAGCGCCAACTCACCCTCTTCCACTTACCCCTTCGTCTCTTCCCAACGTTTTCTGTCTGATCATGTTCTGTCTGCCGTCTGCTCCTGAACAAACAAATGATCACCAACCCTGATGTCAGGAGAATGAAAATGCAAAAGCAAGTCCAAGGTGTTATCTTGTAAATTAGCTTTTTCAAGGCTCTTCTTATACTGTTAGAAATGAACCACATTTATGAGCAAACCCACACACACATTCACATTGAAACAAACATCTTTCAGCTACAGCCTCTCCTCTGGCTTTTCAGCAGAGAGGGGCAAGGAACTGCATTTTAAACTAAAGGCCACCATTGCCACAAGAGGATCTACCTGCCTCCTCTATGCAGCCTCGATGTAAATTGAAATGGCTGCATTTGCATACAGCCTATGCAGCATTGCCCCCCAGCATGGGAACAGGATGCCTGGTCGAGATTGTTAAGGTGGAAGCTTCAACCCCTTTTTATGGAAATCATATGCTTTTCCCCCGAGTAAAAGCATGATTCCGCTCAACCACAGTGAGGTAAATAGTGGACGTCTGGGGCAAGCTGAATACATTTGGAACTACCAGCTGTCTGTCTCAGTGTTTGTGTGTCCATGGCGCCTAATACAGCCCATATTCAATTAGATGTTTAACTCTTTAGGAGTTACGGTAGCCTTATGGCAGCTTCTGTGTCCCTGCTGCTCCGTTAAAAAAAAAAAAACTGTGAAATCACCTTGTAGAAGATCCACTAGTATTTGAGTTAGAAGTAATTGAAGGAGTTTAGTGTTGCAACTCTGACAACTGTCATACCATTAACCGTCTACATTCCTGTAGTACTCACTCTGTTTTCTCCCATGGGAGAGCGGACAGATTGACAGATTGGTGACACTGACATTAGTATGCAGGTGTGTGTCAGTGCTGAATCAGACAGCGATGAGCTCAGCAAGCAGAGCAAACACCTTGGAGGGATGTGTTGTCATGAGATCTGAGGCGGTATTACCACATGTCACTGCCCCGCCCTGTTTCGCTTCTCTTTTTTGGCCTCGTCTTGATTCGAGTCCCCTCTGGTTGGTGGTGAACATGTTTGTTGCATTCATCTCATACTGCATGATGTGAAAAAAGTGTATCCTGACATCATCTTATGCTGAGTATTTGAATCATTTTCAAACTGCATGGTGGCTGGCTGCCTTTCGTGCTAGAACCATGCCGTTTTGGAGACGTGATAACTGTTATCACTCACTTATGACATATATATTTACTGCTAAGAGAAATAGTTTTGTTTTTAAACATGTATGTTTTTAAAATCAAGAGATGCAGGTAAGTTTACTGTTGTTGGTCTCTTTTCAATTTGTCAAATTATAACTTGCCTCATCTGTCGGCCATTTGCAATTCAGTAGCAATGATTAGGTGATGGTTATGGACACGGAGTGTCAGAATGACCATACCGAGGAAGGTCTCTTGGGCTTTCGTGCTTTGTTAGAAACAACATGTTAGCCTTCTGTCTGATGACTACAGCTACTTGGGATTGTGAATACTAATCTAAGCCATCTGGCAGAGGAGCATCTCCCTTGAGGGCTTCGGTCAGACATGGTCAAATAGTTGATAATGAAAGAACACAATTATAGGCCTCACTGCTAAATGCGTACTCAACAAAGGTCGGAGAAAAGATAACTCGCACTGGCAGAGATTGGATCAATATCTACGGCCATCAAGAAAATAATGACTGAGAGGAGCAGTTCAGTCAAAAGTTATATTTACATGTACCTTGTACTTAAATATGGTCTCGTTTTCCTTTTATGTCACCACCAAAAAATCTCTGAAGACATTATTATCTGCTCAAAACTCAGTGTAGCATTCTTCCTGAGGTTCTAAATAATGTCCCTAAATAAAACAGTGTAAAACACAGTTTGCGCAGTAGTTGACATTAAGGTGCAGCTTGTTTGATTACTTCCTTAGATATTACATTAATTCTTCTGCTTTTGTTGTGCAGTATAGCTCAGTTGGGTCCTAACATATGGCTGAGCTAGATAGCCGTCCATGACATAAACACTTTGGTTTGTCAATTATTTCCATTAGCAGAAAGCCTAATCAGACCGTGATGGTTGTGACATGTTATTCAGATGATTAATTGACCCCCAGTCATGGTCTTTTTTCTCCTTAACACAACTAGGCAAATATTCTGTTAGCAGTTTCCTTTAACTTGCCAAATCAGCTAAATGCTTGTGTTGCCGTAAGCATTTTCTTGACAAAACTGCATCTGTGTCTAAGACACTTAATTACACATGAGCTGGGTTAGACTAGTTGACTACAGGCTCTCTTGCGAGTCACTGTACAGATATCTGCTGTGGTTTCATGCCAAGTTACATCTCATATTCCACAACTGTCAAGACAGCTAAATTTGCTAATCCTCTACACAGGAGCTCTACAAATTGAGAACAGCGAGGAGTCCGACCAGGGGAAATATGAATGTGTTGCCATGAACAGTGCTGGGACCCGTTACTCTGCTCCTGCCAATCTCTACGTACGAGGTAAAGTCAAACATCTCTCTCACTTCTTGAATTAATCTATCATTTCTGTTGTGGAAAGCTTTTGCAAACCACAAACAACTACGTAACCCTTTACCATTTCTTGTTTGTTTGATTCTAAATGTTGTTGAGTCACCAGTGGTGGGTATGTGGTCCCTGTAAAAACTATGTCTCTTTTTCAAGACTATGTACCCCCAATATTACACCCACTCAAGTGCTTTTTTTTTTTTGTTATTTTGGGTGATTATGGCTCTTCTCAGGAGTGTGCAGGCGTGCGCAGACTGTGTATGATTGACATCGTCCTCATTCTCCTGTTAGTTTTTTTGCACCTGCCATCGGGGGGACAAATTACACCATTATAATTCTTTTTGGTGCATGGAGTAATTCCCAGCACGCCCCTGCCCACCCTCAGCCTGAGCAGAGTTCCAATCAGCCAGGATAAATGAAAACACTTTCAAGGCATTTAATTGTTGTGTAATTTCCACATTTGACGTCCACATTTATACCCCTATTTCTTTTTGTCTCTCCTTCAACCAAATCTCTCACCATTATCCTTGCTATGCCATTCCTCCCTTACCAGTGAACTAACCTCAACCTCCTGTCTGGCTGCAAACTCGACCAGGTGCGGCCTCTGTGAAAACAACTGCATTGAAACGTTTCCTGTGCTGGCATTGAAAGCCATGACAGGCCTCCTTTCGTTTTTATTTTGACTGTACCGAAAGACTCCATTATTCCCCCCCGCACACCCCAGAGCTCCTAAAGACACAGAGGGGCCTGGAGTTTCAGGGTTTGTTTTTGTAGTAGTATCTCTGTGAGCAGACTAACGCAGGGCAAAGGCAGCATTGTGCCCGTCCTGGAAAAAGCTGGTATAGGGGAGAGAGTAGTCTAGGTCAGCCCCTGTGGATAACACCACCATGTCTGATGTACATGAAACAGAATAGCTGCTCCAGTTGTTAGTGTGGGCGGAGGGGGGAGGAGGGAGTGAAAGTGTCAGGGTAAGAAAGAGACATGTTGGCTATCACTTCACACATTTTTGTAAAGGATATGCGGTAGTGCATCATAAAGGCTATTTTACAGATCAGTGATTCCATTGTCTCTTTTTGCATCCATCGAGATCAATTAGAATCAAGAGTACTATTTTTTAAACAAATTTCCCTCCGACTAAGATGTGTTCTATTAGTTTATAGCATCAGTTTTTTCCTTATAGGAAAGTATCCAGGAAAAATGTTTTTGCAGCAGACCCTCCTCCTGGATCAGAGAATCCAGAGGTAAAATCATCTTCAAGGACCATAGCAGCATCAAATTTACAGATTAAACACTGTGGTCTCCAGAAGGTTTAGATCTTAAATCTTGACAGGGGGAGGTAGCCAGCCAAAGAGCAAAGGCGAGGAAGGGATGTAAGTCTCGTCTATTAATCAGGGCATGTCTGTCACAGGTGCAGACGTGGCCTTTTTTTTCTCCTTAGAGGTAATTACAGTTGTTGTGTGGCGTGGCGCCAGCAGGGCCCCCAGGCCCAGCTAGTCTGCAACACCACCCAGGTAGCTGTCAACCCGTTGGCCCCCAACACCAACTTTTCCGCCAGCCTCACCACACCAGTGGAGAGATAGAAATCAAACCAACCGTAACCTTTTAAAAGTGTACTTGTCTGGAATGGAGAACAAAGGCTCAAGCCATGTTTTCACTCTGTCTTTGTTACCGCGGTGAGAATGAGGAGACAAGACCTGGGGCTGTGTTATCACTGGGCTGCTTGATTGGGTTTAAAACATGAGGGACTCAAGACAAGTGGCCTTTGACGTGCCTCTCTTCCCTTCCTGTTGATATATGTTTTCTTTTATTCGAAGACACCAGAGGGGAGATTTAGGGGCTTACAACGTCTGCTCAGACTTGTAAACATAACAAGCAATGGAGGCAAATAGGTCATTGGACAAGTGCTAAATTTTTTAGTGTTGATGTGAAGCAGCAGGCTGTAGAAAAGGGGTTGATTCCAAAGTTCTTGTACAATATTAAAATGATGCCTGTGCTGTGAACAACTTAATACAATATCAGTACAATGTTTTATACCTTGTGATGTGGTGTACAAGATATAGCAGTTTAATGCTGAGATTAACTGTGTTTCAATATTCTCTCCCTTCTGAGTCGGCTATAAGAAAATATCACTTGATTAAATGTAGTACCTTTTAAAAATTCCATCCTCCCTGGGTAGAACAATCATTTGTAGCCTTGAAATGTCAATAAAGTTACCACTACTTGAAGGTGACATATGAAAAGATTACCATGAGAGAATGAATTGTGTTATTATTCTCTAACAACACCCTTGTAACACTCGCCCACACACACACACACACACACACACACACACACACACACACACACACATACACCCCTTTCAGACTTGCATTAATTGTGCTTGTTACAAGTGGGTGTTTTGTGTCTGCAAATGTATTTCTCCTCTGTTTTTTTTTTTTTTTCCACTCACCGTCGCTACCTGATCCAATTCTTGTCTGCAGGTACACAAACATGCTGCCAGCAACACCGTCACCACCCTTGTCTTGACATTTTAGAGCCACCAGAGAGTGATGTCCTCATATTTCTGTGTGGGAGGGGAGAGTGATACTGAAGGAGGAGGGAGGGGGGTTTGTTGAAGGTGGGGGGTCCGCTCATGGATTGTTTTCCCCTTCCTGTCTGTGCATCTATTTATGTCCTTCCACTTCTCATCCATTAAGAGTGCGTGCGTGTTTGTAGGTGTGCAGGTGCGTGTGCACCTTGTTTGCTGTGGGTCGCTTTTGGTGACCCTCCTCTGAAGGAGGACTCCATCAACGTGGGCAGAATCACAAGCGTCCTGTGATTGTGCATGAGCGCTCATTTGTCAACTGCTTATCCCACAACGGAGGAGGGATGTCAGCCTCTGTCTGCTGGCACTCCCTCATATATCCATGTGACATGTCAATATGTCACAGATGATAAAGTGCTGCAGCTGGGCTTTTCTTTTACCAAAATATCTTCATGCTGTTCTATATGTGTGTGTCTGGGTGTCAGGGAGTGAAGCTTACAAAATGATCAATTTAGGTCAGTTTTATGAAGAAAAAAATTAGGTATGGTGCACAGTGTTCCTAACATCAACAGATGGTTTTGAAGGGATGAAAAAGTCATTTTAAATAGAAGAAAAATCTGCACAGGTTACAGGAGGCCTAAAAAGTCCAATACCTGAAACTTAGTTGGTAAATAATAATCAATATAGGTATTCAGATCAGAGATGCTAGATAAATCATCAAATAGCACAATAGCACATTTAAATGCACAGTAATAAATTAGATGTTTTGAATTTAGAATAAGTAATTTATTAGTTAATAAAAATAATAGTAAAATAATAAATATTCAATAATAAAGCTGAAGAATAACAATGAATCACTGTTAAAGTGAGCTTCCCTCCCCGGTACTGTATTTGCATTACTTCACTTATCTGTACCATGTCACTAGCATCCACTGGGTCTATGGAAACATGTTCTGTTTCACTGTCTTTGTCTTCCTCTCCACTTTGTATTTTTTCATCCCATCGCTCACCTCCATCAAATCACTTCATCCGAAAACAGATCAGCGTGAAGGTTGGTCATTTTCACTTTTAATCCCTTCCCTTCAATTTGATGCAGGTTTTAGGTGAGGTCAACCATCCCTCCCAGCCTCTCTGATGAAGACACTGATATCCCTACCTGAAAAGCAAAAATATTAATAATAGCTCTCCCTAATCCTCCGTAAAGTGTAAACGTGTCGTTTTGTCTACTTGTTTGCATGAATCCCTGAATAGCTCTTGCATGCTTTACAATGCCACTCCCCCCAAACTGTGTTTCGATTAGCCTTGCCAAAACACACATGGAGTCCCCTGTACAGCTTTCTTAAGTCACTATTAGATATCTGTTTTGTTATGTTGCTGTGCATTTCTCCCAACCGCACCCATTGTGTCACTGTCATCCACATCCATCAAAAACTATAGCTCCTTTCACCCTCAGACTTTCCATCTACCTCTGCCGGCCCATCAGAGGTGTGTTAGGGATTACTCTGGTATTCAGGTGGCAACCGGATTTGTCAGGTATTTAGGCAGCAACACCCCTGCTCTCCCACCGAGGGACATGGGTATCAGAACTGACAAAGCCGTTCTTAGGGGATTATGTCTGTTTTACTGCCATGGGCATCCTCCACCCAGAGAGTGAAGGATATGATAGGTGGTTAGTCTAATGAGAAGACCCCCCCCCCCACACACACACACACACACACACACACACACACACACATAAGTGATATTGCAGCAGGAGGTCCTGCAGGAAAAAAAAGTTTGTAATGTGGTGCTGAAAGTTTTTATATGAAATGTAAACACTTGTTACTGTATAACAGCTAGCCATTAACAAATTTATACAAGTAATTGATTTAACAACTTTTGGTCCTTCAGCTACATATCTAGAGTCTCTGCTTTAGACTTAATGAATATTGACATTGACATTGTCACCGAGAGGTAATGTTTTGGAAATTATTTCTTCACTTGTACCATCTGCAAAACACTGCCACGCAAAGAGCTGACCTATAGAATATTTAAGAATGAGCTGGCAGTGTGCTGACAGGGAGATGATCAGCCATCATGGTAGCCCGGTGCTGCTGCCAGGAAGCCTGGGAGCCTCCTGACTCTGTGCCAGTTTGCTTAGATATTGATTCACTGAACAGGTTCTGCTATCCTTGGGCACTTTGTCAAGGCAGTTAAATTTATAGGTATCCAGCAAGCAGGCAGGCAGAGTGGAGACAGGGCTTATTTTGTGGTTTTGATAGAGTCCTGGAGCCCGTCTCTCCAAGCGGCTCTCAACAGGAGAGAGGCTTCGGGGAATCGATAACAATTACCTGCCCTCTAGTCATTTTGTTCCACAGCACCTCTCCAAACTTAACCGCACGCCATGAATTATTCACAACATTAAGTGTTCAATATACACAGGCCCCACTGAGTGACTACTCTTAGCACTGTTTAGTCTATGGAATCATGAAAGAATAACAGATAATTTGACCCTAATGGTCTTGCATTAGGCCCACTCCTATCAGGTTTCACTTTTTCATAAGCATGTGTTGTGAAACATAGCTGCACTTGGAGATGTTCCAGTTGTGTGAGAAGACATGTGGTTACCAACATAAGTGGAATACAACGCTTCTGTCGTGCATTTGTCACACTGAAAATCAGATGTTCGCCCATTTATATGAGAAAATTGGACCAAGTCCCCCCTTTATCTTCTTCCCCCAGTGTACTCTGGCTTATGATCTCATCCCATATCTTTCCTCAGCTCCTGTGCATGCTTTGCTTGAGAATTTCGTCCCTGTCCTGTTCCCAGGCTGGTAACACTAGTCGCTCTCTCCAGTCTGTGCATGTAAAAATCAGCCATATGCCCGTGAACTTCAGAAAGCAGATGTCATGGCTGATAATCTGTTTATCTTTCGAGACTCTTAATGTGTGTGACTTTTTTTCCTGCATGAAACCCTCATCATAATGTGCTAACTTGTAACTCCTTGTTCATTGAGTCATCTTATAAACTTTACATTAAGATTATTATTAATATTACACAGTCATCGTTACTTAAAGTTTTGCTGACCTCTTTACTGTTCCCAGTGTTACATTGATTTTTTTGTTTGCCACACACCCTCAGAGAAGATTAGTCCTTTAAAAAAAAAAAAACTGTAGGGTTTTAATTTATCTCTTAAATTTTGGAAAGCAAACTCAAGGACCTTATTTCAAAACATGCATCATTCCGTCTCTTCTGTGGCTCCAACCTGGAATATTAATATTTTTATGAGATATTGAGCCAAGAAGTTTAAGCCCACATGATTGTATCGATTAAAATCCAGCAGCAGGTCTATATACAGCTCCTCAATTATTTTGGGAAAATTCTGAGTGTGAACCAGGTCCCCCTTATTATAGTGCAGTCCAGAGAACCAGCCTTTTCCTGACTGGAATCTCAAAAGGTGCTTTTGTGTTTTTCCATTTCACCACATAATGAGGGGAATAACAAGCATGGCTGTAATGACGTTCCGGTTCAAATTAGATCGGGGAGGGAGGGGTGAAGGGTGGGGGGAAAGTGAAGGTGGAGGGAGACTCACATTTGAAAATCCATTTTCATGGAGACCGGTGCAAAAGAGCAATTACAGTCAAGGGTTTTTTTTTCCAGAGAGACACAGAGGTGTTGTATTGCATTAGGGGAAACAAGCAGCATAAATTCTGCAGGGATAGTTTCATGCTGTAATGTTTTGAATACATACAACTAGCAGTAGTGGAATAGCAATAATGGTTCCTCACTTGGGAGCTTAATGTTTGGCTTGGCTTCACTTTTTCCATAATCAAGGTTAAAGAAGTCAGAACTCCTCCTTCTCAAATTCGTTGTATACTATGGTAATGTTCAGCTTGTCATAAATTTAACAGGTCTGACACTGACGGATGTTCGCATATCGGTGTCAAGTAGGATTTTCTTTACCATGTTAAGCAGATAAGTTTGTTGTGGTTGCCAAAAGTTGCCAGAAAAAGATCTGAAGTGTGTAAATATGGCAAACATTTCTTGTGTATCTTTATTTAGCTAGAAAACAAGTTGTATGTAAATGCTGGCTGCCTGTTTATTCTGGGCCAGCTTTTCAGTATTGCATGGAGCCTCTGCATCGGTGTTTGCCTTGTCCCTGGCGACGTCAACGGGCCCTTCTTGTCTCCATGGGAACCCCTTTTTAATGTCAGCCTATCTGCATATCAGAACTGCACAAAGAGAGGGAGAGAGTGAGAAAGACAGGCTGAGCAGAAGGAGCCAGAGAGAGAGAGCAGGAGGAGAAATCAAACAATGCCATCTCCACAGGGTCCCTCAGTGATGCAACTCTCGCCACCATTTGACACTCTGACAAAAGAGGGCCAGACAGAGTCTCCCGCAAAACTGGGCTATTTTTTGATTATATTCCCTTTTGTAGGCAAGAGGATAAAACACCCCCTCAAAGTTTTCTTATGAGTTTCCAGAGCCATTTTGTGACAGTCCTATTATTCCCATTGTGCCCGCCTGCACATTCGGACAATAGCAATCAGCCCTCCATTCTGTCTGCTTTTCTTACTTAGCTTTTAGCCTTGTGGTGTTGTATGTTGCAAGACCTGTCATGAAATCGCAAAAAAAAAACCCATCACATTCACCTTACATATTCTACCTATTCACTCCTTTCCCCTCCTTAGTGCGAAGAGTCCCACCCAGATTCTCCATTCCACCAACCCATCAAGAGGTGATGCCAGGCGGCAGCATCAACCTGACATGCGTTGCGGTCGGTTCTCCGATGCCCTACGTCAAGTGGACGATGGGCCTGTTGGAGCTGACCAAGGAAGAAGAGATGCCACTGGGACGCAACGTGCTGGAGGTCACCAACATCCGTGAGTCAGCCAACTACACCTGCGTGGCCATCTCTTCTCTGGGCATGATCGAAGCCACAGCTCAGGTTACTGTCAAAGGTGAGAGCTGTTTTTCAGACTTGTTGTTCTACAAACTTATCTGTGAGACTGTAACAATGTGATCTCTTCTTTTTATTTGAGTCACCCGCAGATTCAAATCAAGATAATGAAATGTTATAAAATAGACAAAACCACTTTTCAAATAGCCTCTGAAACTTCTTGTACATAACCATCGCTGCCCTTATGCTGCAGCCTGTGGTTTTGGTTGATATTGAGAGGTACAACTTGTCGCTTTGTCAATGAGCATTGATGTCATGGCTTGTTTGTGTCCGTCTGCTTGTCTGTTGAGTCCTTTTTTTGTATTTGTGTGAATGTAGCTCTTCACACCTGTGTGTGTGACAATGTGACTGTGTTGTCTACCAATTGCAGTCTCTCTCATCAACTGTTGTATGTATCGATCCCACTTTCCACTCAACTGATCAATACAGAGAATGTCACAGTCATTTAGAGGGACCACAGCAATACAGACCCCTTCTTGAAGGAAGCCATAATGAAGACCCTCTGTTTTGTTTGAATTTGTCGTTCAGTCACAACGGGCACCACTCTTGCAATTTTCTCATATTGTCAGTAATAGCCGGGCCAGTTACAAAACACAAAATTGGGATTTCAGTTTGGCTTTGCTATTCATTTGGGATAATGGCTGGTGACAGTACTATAAGGATTAGCTTATGAAACAATCATTTCAGTGCTATGAGTTACAGAATGGAGAATTATGGAGTCATGTTTTTTCTCCACAAGAGCAGAGTTAGCTGTAATATGTCTCCATTTTGAGAATTACACTGTCAAATGTGTCAGACGTCCAGTTTTTCTCAAATTACCCATAAGTCCTAAAAGTGCATTCCTGATATCAAAAGTAATACCCTGCTTCTCACTCCTCAGCCTTGCCAAAGCCCCCGACCTCCCTCATTGTGACAGAGACCACAGCCACCAGTGTGACTCTCACCTGGGACTCTGGGAATCCAGAACCCGTGTCCTACTATATGATTCAATATAAAGCCAAGTCCTCAGACAACGGCTTCCAGGAAGTGGAAGGTGTGGCAACCACCCGTTACAGCATCGGCGGACTTAGCCCCTACTCTGAGTATGAGTTTCGTGTCATGGCTGTCAACAATATCGGCCGTGGGCCCCCCAGTGAGGCTGTGGAGACGCGCACTGGTGAACAGGCCCCCTCCTCACCACCTCTGCATGTCCAGGCGCGCATGCTGAGTGCCAGCACAATGTTGGTCCAGTGGGAACCGCCCGAGGAACCCAACGGGCAAATCAGGGGCTACCGGGTCTACTACAGCTCGGACCTGACGGCTCCACTCAGCGCCTGGCAGAAACACAACACAGATGACAGCAGTCTGACTACCATCTCAGGCCTGACTCCTGACATCACGTACAGCCTCAGGGTGCTGGGCTTCACCTCTGTAGGTGACGGGCCGCCTTCTGACATCCTGCAAGTGAAAACCCAGCAGGGAGGTGAGCAGCCAGCCACTGTGTGTGTGGTTCTGTATGTTAATCAATGTATGTTAATGTATAGATGTATACAATGTCCATTTTTCCTGTATCCAAATATGCTTACGGATAATTTTAAACAAAGTAGAATCTTAGATTAGGCATGTATAATTAACTAAAGATCCCATATTCCTTCTGGTGTATTTATTATTTGTAGAGCATGTATGTTAAGATGGCTTTTTGTGTATGAATTTGTTTTTGCCATGCATAAGCCTTCCTCTACAGTCCGTGTTGGGGGTTGTTATTACTGCTGACACTGGAAAACATATGTCTTTAGTAATGTAATCTTTTTGTATTTTTTTAAAATCTGCAACCTCTGTCCTCTTGCACCTCTGTATCCAGTCCCTGCCCAGCCGTCTAGCTTTGAGGCAGAAGCCGAGCTGGACACCCGCATCATGCTAACATGGCTGTGGCCCGTGCAGGGCCCCATCACAAAGTATGAGCTGCAGTACTGGGAGGATGGCTCAGACAACAAGGTTAGAATAACAACACAAAGCTATAACTATTTCATGACTTGGTTTTCTCAACCACAACCCTTCTATCTATCTATCTATCTATCTATCTATCTATCTATCTATCTATCTATCTATCTATCTGGTCTCATATTCCACTGTGAGATTGCAGACGAATGAATCTTGCTCTTTATGATGCAATTTCTTTGAATGGGAAGCCTCGGCTGAAGCAATGTTATTGTAGTACTGCAGTCAGCTCCCCAGCTGATAAGAAAGATTTACTGTAGAAACAGACAGCACACAGTTGTTCAGTTCTGTCTCTGTGTTGGTGCCCTTCATTCAACTCTGCTGGACCAATGCACCAACTGTAAACCAGAGGACAAATTGTTTTTGGAACAAGATGCTCTCAAATTTGGCTGTATTCTCTACCCTGTATGAATGCAGGAAGGATAGACAGCAGTTTAGGCTTCAGGATTTCATTTCAAGATTAATTCCACCATGATTAAGCAACACTGGATCCAGATACAGCAAGACAACAAATACTGTATATGATTGTAATTCAGAGGAATGTTTTTGACTGATTCTGCCCCCTCCAGATACACAAGAGCTTCAACCCAGCAGGCTCCTATGCTGTGGACGGTTTAAAGCCTGACACCTTGTACCGTTTCTCACTGGCAGCCCGTTCTGAGATGGGTTTAGGCGTTTATACACAGCCCATCGAGGCCCGTACCGCCCAGTCCAGTAAGTCCACCTTTTTTTTTTATCTTGCGCTGTCTGTCTTATCTCCTCGTTGTCCACTAACCAATTATTTCGTAGGGTGAGTGTCACCCACAGCTGACGCACGTTTAGGTCATTACTTTCAGAGCAGGAAAAAAGTTGACTTTCATAAAGCTTAATACAGAGAGCGTGGGCAACTTGAATGTCAAGTCAATTTCAACTCAACATAAAATGCTGACAGTGCAGCCATCCCTGCCAGCCTCACGCTTCCACCACCTCCCCTCTGTCACCAACACTAACCCTCCTGTCCATCTATCTGAGGGCAGGCCCTGTGTTCAGTGTCAAAGGTACGTTTAATGTGTCTTGTTCCCACATTTGTGAGCTGTGCTGTGTTATTTTGCCTCATATATTTATAGGCTGTTACAGTGCCAGCGCTCAAAATGTCACTCTGCCAGTTGGCTGCTGACTTTTTTGCTGCGGTTGCACCATACTAGTACCACCTCACCCAGGGGGCGTATGTGCAGTATATTTTTGCCTTGCACGCATTCTGTACAGAACAGCATTTTGTTTATATATAAAATAATAGGTTCAAAATAAAAGGAATATTTGTTACTTTTGGAACATAAACTGTAAACTCTGTGATACCTGTTGAGCTGTTGTGGGTGTATAGAGTTACCTCACAGTGCACATATTGGTGTTGGTAAAAGTGTTACTGTAAAAACACTATAAGACAACTATTAAAGTGTGTCAAAGAAATTCCAAAATAACATCAGATGGCAAGCAATGCTCTTCAGTCCAGTCAGTAACATGATCGCTGTGGCTGCACGATTAGAATAGAAAGGACTGGATGGAGGGTATGGATAACTCTTTTTGAAAATTTTCCGCACAGGGACAGACAAAATCATTGAAGAGCTAACACCTCTGACAACCCCACAGTTATATAACTGTCAATCAAGATCACGAGTGGGGATGAGTCTGTGTCCTTGCGCCTCCCGTCAGCAGTAGACACAAGGACACAGAATTTAGAGAGCAGAATTTGGATTTCATGCAATAGTAGGGTGGTGTGCATGAAAAAAAGCAGGGGCCTCAGGAAGGTTGAGAGGCAAACAGACGGTGGGGAAGAGTGACATTTTCAAGTGCTGCATTTCAATGGCTAGTATCATATTTTTAAGATTCAGAGCAATGAACATAACTGTGCTGTATTCCTATTGGTTTTCTTTGTTTTCTTTTATGGTTAAACACTACAACTGTACCACTCAGATGAGGACTTGGCAGTAACAGTAACAAAAGCGGAAAAGTATCATGCTATTTTACCGAAAACTGAGAGTGAAATTATAGAGGTAGAGGTAACAATTCATAATCAGATTTTAAACAAAAAGTTATCTCCAATAGAAATCTATCACTCCAAAATGATTGGCAGGTCTTTTACAGCAATACACAAGAAAACGTTGGACAACTACTATACTATACTGCTAGTGTTTTGTGTACACCATTACACCAGACAGCAGTAAAACAGGTTCATAATTGAATTATCATGGTTGAGAAGCACAATAAATGCCAATATTCCATCCATACTTCTTAAATTACATGTGAACATATTTTCAATATACAGTATATAGTTAAAGCATTGTGTGTTGACCTATTACATTAGAAAGAAATAGAGGCAGATGGAGGTATTTCATCTTCCTCATTGATAATTTTATCTCTCTTTTAAGCCCCCTATTTGTCTCGTTCATTTTTGCCTCCGAGGTGTATGAATTTCCTGTGGTGTTGTCCTCTCCACATCCAATTTGACTTTGATCTGGCATATTTTTCATCAGGACCTCAATTTCACAATCTATTCTGCAAATTATCAGCATTGTTTTGATTCAGTCTGTCACCTTTTTTTATTACATGTGGTGTTGTCAGGTCTTTGTAGTTTTCTGTCCAGTCTCTTGTGCATCAGCGACCACCTGATGAGACTCACTTCTCTTTTGTTAAGCCCTAATGTTTTTGAAAAAGGTGGAGTTTCTTGTTCTGGCATTAGTTTATTGGATTCACATTTGAGCTCACTGTTCATTGCTCTGCTTATTAAAAAAGAAATTTCATGGGCATGCTTTGCGAGAACACCTTGCCTTGATTTTGTTTTCCCGTTGGTTTCTCATTTTATTCTCTTTTGAAGAGCCCTTTTTTTGTTTAAGAGTTAAATAAGTTTGTGATTAAGTTAGATGCATGAAATGTATGAATGCTGTTGAGTTTGTTTTCAGTGTATTTCTTGTTCTCCATTTTAAAATTGTTTATTGGTTTTCTGTTTTTACCTCTGGACTTGAGAGTTGACATACATTTTATGCTGCAGCCGTTGTAAATAATCTAATCTTATTCATTGTAGTAATCTTATTAATCCCTACTGGAGGTGTAGCTAGAGATTACTATGTAGACAAGTTATCTGTGTTTCTACATGTACTGGGACATGCCTCTAGAGTTGGTGATTATAAAACGTAGCAGGGTGAAGTGGACAGACTATAACTGACTGTGGCGTGTCGATATTATGCCTAGACTTTAAATAAAAATTCACGTTGATGCTGTGTTGGGCCAGTAGTTTTAAGACCAAAACCGTAAGGCTGCAACATTGCTGGTCCAGTGGCTACAATCCAAATGTTGATGGCTGGAAATCTCAATACTGTTATTGATTTTGAAACAGTAGCTTTATGTATAGCCTTGGTGATAGTCCAGTGCATCTCAGCTGCAGCTCTGACCAGGGTCTGACAAATACTGTTATGAAGCCCAGAGCAGTTAACACTGTCAAGCACTTGTTCACACACTGGCACATCTATAGCCAGTTTATTGCTCCTTCTGCATACTGCGAGAGGCAGCCGAGAGGGCAATTAGGGACAAATTACGCCTTTATAAAAAACATTGCCTTGTAAAATTTTGGCACATTTTATATTTCGTTCACCTCACCCTGTCGTTTCATGGCCTCTCGCATAAATGCAGTGCCAAACACAGCTTCAACAGTAGCCTGGTAATGTGTTTTTGCAGCCATTCGCTCAGTCCAGAGGCAGCATCCTGTTTAGCATGGAACCTTTTTGTACTCAGCATAAAAATGAAATGTCATATTCAAACTTGCAATCTAATATTATTAAATTTATAACCTGCAGTATGTGTGCAAATGATTTGTGAGTCTTACCAGCTCACAAAGCAACTCACAATGAGACTTAGTAAAGGTAGAGGATATATATATATATGTATATATATATGTATATGTATATATATATATATCTAAAACATGAAATAGATTAGCTGGATCTTGATGGCATGTACTTCAGATAGAATCAGTATCTTTAAAAAAATATATAGTTACATAAGGCTTTTTGCAATACACCCATGTACATGTATGTTAAACCCAGCTTTGCTTATTTAAAGGGATAATACATAAACATAGAAAATCAGAGTGAAGCCACTTTCCACAGCTTTTATTTTCCAAGCTTCATTGTAACGTCTGTCCCTATTCTGGCTTTTATTAAAAAATACCTATGCAGTGCAATAGAAAAGTACATCATACAAAAATCAGCTCAATAGGGAAATCAGTCTTCATGTGTAGCCTAATCCTGCATACATACTATAGGTGGTAAACTCTAAAACATTACAGTGACATTTTGAATATTACATTTAGATTTTTATGTTGCCTACTGTACAAAAAGCTTCCACGGTTTTGCCTTATTTTTCTTTGTGTTTTAGTTTGTTTTCTGTTTGCTTGATCCGTGCCCCTCCTTCGTGTGGTTTTGCTCCCACCCCCACCCCCCCACCCCCGTCCCCCTTGCAGCCCCGTCTGCTCCCCCTCAAGAGGTACATCTGGTCAGCCTGAGCTCCACCAGCCTCAAGGTGAGTTGGGTGGCACCGCCTGCCGCTAGCCGCCATGGCGCCATTGTGCGCTACACAGTCAGCTACCAGGCCCTGGCCGGAGAGGACACAGAGCAGCATGAGGTGACGGGCATCGGCGCAGACGCCACCAGCTACGTGCTGGAGGGCCTGGAGAAGTGGACTGAGTATCAGGTGTGGGTGAGGGCACACACTGACGTGGGCCCGGGCCCTGAGAGTGCCCCAGTGAGGATGAAAACCAGAGAGGATGGTAGGTTGACACCTCCCCTGAAGAAGAGTGCTCTCAGACTCTTTATATCTTTGTTGCTTGGGGCTGCTTGTCACTATTTTTCTTCACTCTCCACAGCTTCTACTGCACATCTCTCTTTTTCCTGTTGATCAATTATGAGTTAATGAGGGAGTAGTGGTGGGAGAGGGGTCACCTTCTCTTTTTTTCCTCTTTCAAGCCTTGTTCTCTACAGCTTTAACACTCTGCATCTCTGCCGGGTTAAGTCCTCTCACCCCTGGGCCCCAGCTCTGCACCACTTTGCTCTGCTTTCACTGTTTAAATGTCTTCTTGTTTTCTTTCTTCTGTTCTGCAGAAAAGAAGTGGAGCAGAACTTTCCCTCTCCGTTCTATCGTTTTCCCCTCTTTTTCTCACTCGTTCCTCGTTTAGTTTGCAGTGTGATAGAGAGCGGCTGCTCCTCAGAGAGAGTCGTCTATAATTAATGTGTTTGAAGTTTGCTGCAACACAGCTAATTTCATACCGGAATTAAGGGCATTACAGACATGGCTAGACCACATGCTGTCCCGCATAGGGCGTTTTGGGGACACAGTCGTCACAGAAGGTCTGAATTGAATAGAGATGACTTTGATTCATGACCAATTCTAGTATAACTTGCTTCTACAGAGCACCCAAGTCAATAAAAAACTCAGGAGTCATTATTTTGATAGTTTTTGGTTCCTCATCACAAAACACAGTGAACTGAGGCAAAACACTAGCTCAGCATAATTTTACTCTTTCCGCCCTCCCTCTCTCAATGTCTGTCTCACTCTTGCATTCTGCCTTCCCTCCCTCTCTCCCCCTTTTTTTTCTGATTTTCAGTGCCAGGAGCACCCCCAAGGAAGCTGGAGGTTGAGGCCATAAACTCCACAGCCATCCGGGTCACCTGGAAGCCCCCCCTGCCGGGGAAGCAGCACGGCCAAATCCGAGGATACCAAGTCATCTTCTCTCGGCTTGACAATGGCGAACCTCGAGGCCAGCCTAACATCATGGACGTTGCTTTGCCAGAGGCCCAGGTACTGGATGATGTCTTTTTCCGTCCAGTCTTTTCTCTGTCTCACTTCCACTGTATATAGCTGTTTTATGATCATTTCCCATTATTTTCATTCTCCACCGCTCCCCTATTCTCTTCCATTCTCTGAGTTCACACTTCATTTCCCTCATACTGGGTGACACACATGGAATTTTCTTTCTGTCGACTGCAGAGCCCCCACCCCCTCTTTTTTTTCATCTTTCTCCACATGTGACATTCAACTCTAAATTGGTACCCTGCTCCCACAGCTTTGGATTAGCTGTCATAACAAGATCCATTCTAATTCTACAGTAATAACTATAAATATTTTATATGTGTTACATCAGGATGGGGCTTAACGGAATCAATGCACCTCTCTTTGCGGTTTTAGCAGTAATACATATGCACTGCCTTGTTACCATGTTTATAAATCAGAGTTATTTTCTTGACGCCGCCCTTTACACATTAATGCAGGCTGCTCGGAATCGCCCAAAGCTTTGCGACACAGTGAGATGGATGAGAGATTGTAATCCTTAAGAGGGATTCAGAGATTCATGAATATCTTAAAACCAAAAACCCCACTCTCACTTTTTCCCGCTCTTTGGGAGAGGAGAGACCAGCTTAAGAGCCTCCTTCTGATTGTTTGCCAGGAGTAACATTTGCACGAACACGCATTCACTCGCACCCTTGATGGCCTCCAACAAAAACATTGAATTTGAACAAGTAAGCGCTCCCTGGCCGCAGGAACACCACAAAAAAAAATCTGAGCAGCCTTGCATGTGTCTCTGAGCAGTGTTTTCTGATAAATGCTGAGCAGCGGCATTTAGGGAGACCAGCTGGTTGCTGGTTTAGTTCTCAGGCATTGCACACTTCTGTGTCCTTGAGTGGAGCTATTAACCCTCATTTGCTCTGGCAAACACTCTGCCGTCTTAAGTCTTATCATTACAGAAGAGGAATCACTGTCAAAGTCACCTTGATATGATGTGTCAAATGTGGTACATCCCAAGTGATGCTAAGTAGCAGCTTGTGGATCCCAGTTGTGTCACAGGGCATTCAGTGATAAATACATAATGAATAATTTCTTCGGTTGTCAAGCCACCCAAGTGGCCCATCTCACATGGGACTTGATGGCAATTTTTAAACATAAAATTAATATTAAGTTAATTCTGGCCTGACAGCCCTGAATAAGTGTATAACAGAGGCTTTGACTGCTACTTGGCTGTGTCTCTACACCTGGCCAAAGAGTCTTTCCTCCACTCTGAAACACAGTCCAACACCTTTGTTTTACAGCAATAGTTTCTGGCAGCTGTTGCTGTTGTTGTTATCTGACTGTGTACAAGAGTGCTTGACAGCCAGGGCATCGTTTGGTCTGGACGAGGAGAAAAACATGGTGGCTGCTTGTCTTCCTGTTTTCTTCATGTTGACATGTTCAGCTTGACTTTGTTTTGTGTTATGAAAACTGAACTGAACATGACCCTACTTGTTGTGCAAACAATACTCCCCGCCATGTCTCATTTGTGCCAGGTTCACACAATAAACACAAAGACACACTGCAATTTGGCACTCAGGATAGCTCTCATGTTCCAGTTTTGTGTCCAGGGCACCTCTCAAACTCACCGTCCCCTCCCTGGCAAAAAACCTGAATTTCTCCTCCCTCCTCCTATGATTTTCATTTTCTCCTTCCCTCCAACTCCCTTCCCTTTCTCTCATGCCCTCCCTTTGCATACTTCCTGCCCGGGAAGCCACTTGAGCAATTACCAGAGGCTTGCGTGCAGGTTTTTCACCCTTGATGGAATCACCTCAACAAATTGTTTTCTATGACACACTGGGAGGCTAACCTGCACGGACCTGCCCAAATGCTGTTAAAGACCACACAGTCAGCCGACGCTCCCTTGTTAACATTTGCCGAACCGGTTTTTAGAACAATCCCTACTTTCTTGCATGTTTTTCCATTCACGTACCCTAACAGCAAGTGGAAAAAACAACACAGATAACATGAGCAAACATGCTCAATGTTTAGATCAACCTTGTAGTAGGCGTTCCAGCTGGCTGAGAAGAGTTTGTGACTCATCCTAGACTCATGCAAATCCCTCAAAGGCACACCTGTAATTGAAGATGAAAAAAAAACAATTTTCTTCTATCTTGGCACATCCCTTAGTGTTTCTCTCAAGAATTTGCCTAATGTGTTGTGAAATCAGTTCCATATCCACCCTTTCACCTGAATTGGATGCAGAGTAAGCATGCCAAGAGGAAAAGAAAAAAATCCAGGTTTTTACAGCACTCGCGTCATACCACGACCTCACGTTAGACTTCACTCATAAATCTAAGATGATTGCAGATCCTGTCAAATTCGCGATCACCTCTCCCCCTCTCTTTGTCTCTCGGTTTCTGGCTACTTCTCTCCTATTCACCCTCTCTCAGGGTTAGCTGAAACGCCGGGGGGAGAGCTAGGAGAGCTTGCCTGTGCGTGGGCGGTTTAAGCGCCTCTTTTCTTTTCAAGCAGAAGCCCACACAGCGCCCTCATTTCCCTGCTAAATTTAAACCAGAGGCCATGTTAACAGTGGGATGTTATCGACCCCTTTCCCGCCATATTTCGGTCGGGAAAGTGGCCTGAACCTGAGTGGGCTACTCCACACCACATAGCCTGCTCCATCACTATGCACTCGCAGCAACCTCTAGGCTCGTAATATTCATATAAGTATCAATACAATCTGCTAGAAAATGGCATGATTGAGTTTGAAGTCATTAGCCACAGTCTGGGTTTCTATACATTTTCTGCACACTCTTGCCTTCCTGCACAAGTTTGCCTTTATTCAGCACTACTTTTCCAGGTTCATTTTATTTGACCGCTCATGCGTTTTTGTTTTGTATGTGTGAGTGAGTGTGTGTGTATGTGTGTGTGTATGTGTGTGTGTGTGTGTGTGTGCAAGCAAGTGAGGCAATGCTTCACTGCCTCTGTGGCCTTCAGTGCTTCAGATTGGAGTTGAATGGGAATCAAAAAAAAAAGAGAAAAGAAGCACCTCAGCCCGCTTCACTCCATCAATCATGACAGCTCCTTCTCTTCCACATCACTCGTTCCCCCCTCGTTCCCATTTTTATAGCCTCACATCTCAGCCCATGTCATCACATTTGCATTCACCCGCCTGCAAATTATACCGCTCCGTTTCCACAAACGACGCTTATCAGCAATGATGTGTTTTCAGCTTGCGTTGGCATTCGAAATATAAATGGGGGATAATTTATAATTCTCCCATGGATTGAAGCAGAAAGCAAAAGAAGTTGCGATAGAAAGGGATTAAGCCCAAGATGAGATAGGAACTCTTGCGAACCTTAATGTGTTAGTTGCTCTGTTGACATAGTGAGTGGAGACGACGGTAAACAAATTAAGCAATTAGGCACGTCGCAAACTGTTATTCATGGAGTTAAGTAGCAGCTGTTCTTAAATGGTACTCTTCAGTGCCCCGCTACGTCAGGGAGAGCATTACGCAGCAAGTTTTGATGCACCATGTGTCTCAACCACTCACAACTGGGACCATACAGAGGCCTAGCTCATGCTTCAGTTAGCCAGTTGGTGATAAAGACCCATCCACAGAGAGTGGGGCGGAGAAGCTGGGTCTTTGTCTTTTCATATGCCATCAGTCAATGGAGGATGATGAACACCGTCTCTCCAGTGCACAATGGATCAACAGTGTGTGAGGCTCATTCCTTATGTTTGTGAAAGTCTGGAGAAGAAGGCAAAGATGGACGAGCAGGAATCCCTGGCATAATGTTTTGTCTTAAAGGGCATGTGTCTGCTTTACAAATGTCATGTTCTTCATCCATATTACAAAAAAAGCATATCTCCTCGCTTAAAACAACTGTTTTATCCTTGTGAGGCATTTGTAATCTTTTTTGATAAGTGCTATACAAACCTTTATATTATTATTGTTATTACTACTTAGTGGTGATTAGCTGTGTATGTACAATAGCTGTGGTTTTAAAGCCTTTGTGATATCCAATATAAGTCGGAATGATTTGATAAAAATGTGTAAATGTGATTTTATTTTTTACCAATATTGAATTGTGAATTGTGACATAGCATTAAACACAATACATTTGTAGTAATTATATTGTAACTGTATACTTTTTTTGAGAGGAAAACATAAAAATCAATGTAAAGGAAACTTTGCTTACTTTGAATTTAGGTTGTAGTGATATTATACATTGTTAAATTCAAATGTTAGATGATACCCTTTTTACACCAAAATGTATGTATATATGCAGTTTTTTTAAAACATGAGTAAAGGCGCTAAAAAAAGGCATAGATCCGTCGTGTCTCATCTGCGGTTGGTGCTCCTATCAGTGTCGGACCCTAGTTAGCATGGCTACATCACTTGCATAGCTGTATGTGCTGTGTGTAGCTCAAAGATTGTATAAATAAGGTGCAGCTGCGGTGTTTCTGCTTCAACAGCATCGTGTTGGGCAGGTGATTTTTCAGTAATTCTCAAAAAACAAACCTTTCAATTGAATGAAATGTCTTTATAACAGGTGGTAAGACACGTGGTATAGGACTGATGACCCCTAATGTTTCTGCTGAGTTGTCAGTTCTGCACTTTAACTAAACTTCACGAGGTGATTAGACATATTGCTACTGAATGTTTTCATACTGTGAGCAGAACCAACTAAATTTCATTTACCTCCATTGTATTAGAGTGGCAACAGACAATTCAGAGATCACTAGAGCTACCACTAGAGGTCAGAGTAATGAAAGTTGCTTTGTAATTTGGATGAACCAACATTTTGACTGCAATTTGATGGTTAAATACAATTTCTGACCTTACAATTTATTTCACTTCCTCTTGTAACCCCCTCATGTCCCGGCGTTATCTTTTGCCAATCCCCTCCCTCTTAGCGTTACCCCGTCCACCATCAGCTGTAACAATAGTTACGCACCCTGATAATCAAATAGAAATGTTTTCCATCATCATCCTCACCCAAGATTCTTCCTCCTCTCACCCTCCCCAAACCATGCATCCCTTCTCTCGTCTCCTCTTTGTCTCTCATCAGTGTCACCATTGTCATCTCTCCTGCCCCTTGACAGCTAGGCCACCCATCAGTGAACTCCTCTGCAATAGCTGAACTGTGGAACGAGTTGCTGGTAAACGCCAGCAGTTGCGTTCTGCATCGATGGGGTTTGATGTCACAGGGCTAGCATAGCGGCACTGGTAATAGGATTTCACGCTCGGCACCAATGGAGCCCTGCGGCACAGAATGGGCTTTCACTTCCCCCAGGAATCACTTGGCCAAGCACAGCGAGCAAGAGAACATTTTGAAAACATATTGAAATATAATGAATAAAAGGGCCCCCCCTCCACTTCTGTAAGGGAAGAGGGAAATACTTGAGGGATTCTACATTTGGTTTATGTCCACAGTGAGATAGTTATCCTGCTGAAAAGATGTATTTTGCGATTAAGAAAATGAGAGGTTTTTATTGGCTACACAGGCAAATGAGAAACAAGGCAGTGCATCATAAACAATAATGAATTTCACAACAATTGCTCAACTTAGTTACACAGTTTGTTTTATGCCATTCAACTTGTCTTCATTTCTTTTTTCCCTTTTACTACACCTCTTCAATCACACTCTCTCCCTGTGTTTTTTTTTTTTTTACTGCACGACTCTGTTGACACCTACATTCATCTGTCTTTGAGCGAAAAAAAGACCAGCGCTTTTTTTCTGTTGTGTTGTCTCTGACTCATTTCTCTCCCCGCCCTGTGTCCTGTGTCTTCTCTCCCATCAGTGGAATATTGAGGAGTCCACCGAGCATGTGAGTAACCCTCATGTGTGCTGCTGGGTTGTCTTGCAGGGCAGGCCTTCTCCCCTCTGCAGTTTAGGGGTGCTGTGTATGCTTGTGTGTGTGGATTATGAGTTGTGTGCGTGTATTTATTTCTGTGCAAGCCTCTCGGTGTGAATCCTCATGATCCTCATGGCAGATCATAACCCCATCATAACCACAGCAAGAGATGTTTGTCCTAATGATTCCTGGTTTTGATATTTATGTGTGTGTTCTCTAAGATCGAGTATAACCACTTTTCACTGATGATTGCATACAAGTCTAATATTTCAACATTGTACCGTAAGACAAACTTGTAGTAACAGCTGGGCATTAACTCTGATCTGAGGCACTTACTATGGCGAGCATGCAGAGATTTCCCCCATCACTGAGCGTACAGTGCAGTCAAAGGCTGTGTGGCATTATCCCAGTGTGGTGCTGACATTAATCAGGCTCGCCTAACCTGCTGTCTCCCCTACTGTTCCAGATGACATGTCTATCTGAGGGGAGGAGCTGTGCGTTTTATCAGTTCCGCACATCTCCAAGATTGCCACCAGCCTTTCATGTTCCTTTCATTTGCCTGGATGGCAGCTCACTGTTTCAGGGCTGTCACATAGCCCTTTGTTACGGCTTATTACCTCCCAGACGTCATATCGCACTAGCATAAATGCAGAGTCACTTACTGTTCCCAGTCAGAAATTCAATAGAAACCTGCTAGAATAACAAACACTGTTTTCAGCATGCCAGCAAGGGCAAATGAATTATTTAAAAAAGATTTATAACATTTAAGCTATTTTCGGCACTTGTTTCCCTTCTTAATCAAACCAGTGACCACCTGTAAAGGTTGACGGATGAAAAAAAAAAAAAAATCAGTTTTTTTATATAGCTGTTTTTTTCCTCTATAAATGAGCTAGCAGGATGTGCACAGATCATTCAGTCTTCATTTGATAACTCTCAGTTAAAAGGAAATCTGGTTGCACAGCACACATGGCCAGATTCCTCTAGCTACACCCACATGGCATGAATCAGGCTTGCCTCCTCTCCCTCTCCTCTTAACGTGCTGATTAACACCTGACAGACGCAGAGCTAGACGCTGTCAGAGGAAGACATCTGTTCACACGTCTTTATTATTTCTTTAGCAGCCATGTTTAGGCAATAGCAGCCTGTGTGCCAGGTAACTAATGTGGTGTGACTGGCTACAGGCAGATGTCAACAGAAAAAACATTAGCATGTGTTGTTGACCCATGGCCTGCTCACAGAGAGTAAAATTTTGAAATTAATTTTAACTTTTTCAGATAATAATGGCGTTTTAAAATCAAACAACACACAGAGAACATTAAATGTTGTGCTTTAACAATAAAAAATTATCTAAAGCGAGTGTGTTTGTTTTAACAATGCTGCCCATTTTCCCCCAGGCATTTTCTATCCTAGTGTGGATAGTGGTGTAGGGAGGCTTGCAGAGAAGAATCCATTTCTATAACTAGTTGACTTGATAATCTCTGTAATGCCCTTTGGTGCTGCTCTAAGCATTTGCTCTGAAGGAAACTTTGAAGCCTTGCTTTTTCTATCTTCTGCTGAGTTTCAAAAGTGCTACGAGACCCAATTCGACCTTGCCAGAATAGGGGGAAAAAAGATCTCTGCGGCTGCCACTGCTGAGACTGTTAAAGCCATTTTGTATGATTAAAGTAATGAGACTTCCTCTATAAAGTTAAAATGGTTTTATGATACAGTAATTTAGCATTTTCCTCCCCGTCTCTCTTAAAAGCTAGTATGGGAGCACCAAATGTCCCTTAAAGAGAGGGGCAGTAAAAAGCATTGTCAAACAGAGCTGGCTTATATAGACAGTTAAATGTTCTTCTATGGTTACGAAATTAAAACTTCATTAGTTGGAGAAACAGCATTAGGGAAAAGCCGTATAACATCCCAAGCGTGTGAGAAGTTTGCAGGGAGTTCCGACAGGAAGGCTTGTAGGCATCGGCGTATTCGTCCTCTCAGTGGCCCCAGTCAGAAGCAGACAACTCCAATATGTGTGCTCAAGCCCCAGGCATTAATTTGTTCTTTGTATCAAGTGTGTGCTCGTGTCTGCGTGTAACGTAGTGTGTGTGCACATGTATACATTTATGGTGTGTTTGTATGTGCATGCATACTCAATGTGTGTGTTTATATACATCGGTGAGTATGTGCATTCACGTATGTCTGTGTTTGTATGTCTGTTTACATATGTGCTTTATTCCAGCTCTGAGAGTGTTTAATTCCAGAGTGTGTGGGTGTGTTTTTTTATTCAGATTGATGCAGTCTGGTGAAGTGAGTGCCAGCACTGCAGCAGGTTACCAATAACAGTGTGTTACCTCAGTCGTTTGCTGTTTTTCTGACTGTTTGTTCCTGACTGTTGAGTTACTGATTTGTTCAACCACTTTAGTGTGTCTGTGTTCTTGTGTAAAGACCTTTTGAACATTCAACTTAATTAACATGGGATTCCAGAGGACAACAAATGCCAAGAATCTAACTCCATAATTTAAAAAAATAATTGTATAATATGTGTAATGTTTATTTATCCTTTTAGATTTATTTCAAAGAGTTTTAACAACATGTCCCACAGTCACAACTGTGCTGTTTTGGCTTTTACACTTACTGCAGTATAGCGATGATCCTAAAATCCTCTGGGTATAATCTCGAGCTTATCCATGCAGCAGACATGAACACTGACACACTGGTGATGTTCTGGTTCATTTGGTTGGTTTGTTGGTTAATGGGTTCAGTGTGTGCCTTACGATTGGGTGCAGGAGTTTTTCTAGACAAAGAAAAGTTCCTGCTCCTGTTTGTGTGCCTTCAAATCTTTTATCTGTTCAATGCTTAAAATATTTTGTTTCCTGTTTATAGGCAAATTGATCAAGAAACTACAAGTGGATGGAGAAAGGGGTTTAATCTTGTTATGGTTTCTTTTGGTGTTGTGTGGTTTTTTTCAGGGGCTAGGAGCTTGTGTGAGAGGGGTTTTTGTTTTTGCTTTGGTTTTTTTTGTTTTTGGTTTTTTTTTTTTGGGTGGGGCTTGTTTGCCTCCGAGGCAGTCCCACTCTGCTCATTGATTTGTTTTGACCTCTGACCTCATGATTTCTCCATTTTGCAGGAGGCCATCATTGGCGGACTGCAGTCTGAGACCACATACTCTGTCACTGTAGCAGCATACACCACCAAGGGAGATGGAGCTCGTAGCAAAGCTAAAGTCATCACCACGACTGGAGCAGGTCAGAGTCGGTTTTATCAGGGTTATCAAGGAAAACATAGGATATGTGCTATCCATTTACAGTGAATACTGTGGTAATATCCTTCAGGCTTTATACTGATAACCTCTGTCTCCCTCATCAGGGTCTACCGTGACTTCAGATGGCTCAAGCAAACACCCTGTATTTTACAAGCAACATATTTTAGAAGTTAATCCGGAGTAATTTCCAAAAAGACAATAATAAATTATAACAATTTAGGAGACTTCACCTCGCGCATTTATCACAATGCCGTAACCAAATCAAATGATTGACTGAAAAAAATAATCAACAGATCAATCAAGAATCAAAATAGGCTTCACTCTGGGACGTTGAGTGACGCAGTGGTTTAAGCAGGCGCCATGTGTAGAGGCTACAGTCCTCCCTGCAGTTGGCCCTGGTTCGAGTCCCGCATTGGACGGCCCTTTGCTGCGTGTCATTCCCCCTCTCTCTGCCTCCCCATTTCCTGTCTCTTTACTGTACTGTCAAATAAGTCTTTAAAAAAAATAAAAAAAATAGGCTTCTCTACAACAAACCTTTGTTGCTTTTGTGTCACATTTACAAATTCACTGTTATACTTTTATTATTTTTCCAGCTGATTTGATTATTTGGCGTTCTTGTTTATGCTTTTTTCATTCTTCCAAAATTCTGATTTACTTTACACACAAATTGTAGCTAGAAATCAGGAGGATTTGTAGTTTAAAATGTCTTTGGGGAAGATGAATAAAGAGTGATGTTAAAATCATGTAAATGTCTTCTTTGCGTTAATACACTCCCACTGACTCAACAAATGTACCGTATCTCATAACGTGAATTATTAGTTGACTGCCTGTAAGAATCAATTGATGTCGGCACTGTGTCACCTGCCCTCGTGATTCTCCTCCTCCCGAACTTGCATTACATTGCTGATTGGGATG
Source organism: Seriola lalandi dorsalis (assembly GCF_002814215.2). Taxonomy (NCBI): domain Eukaryota; kingdom Metazoa; phylum Chordata; class Actinopteri; order Carangiformes; family Carangidae; genus Seriola; species Seriola lalandi. The sequence continues at coordinate 76,559 of NW_019524887.1, read as the reverse complement.
TAACTTAAATTTTGGAAACCTTTTTAAAAAACTGGATGTGCTTGAATGCAAAAGAAACGATATTCACCTGTTTAAACAGCCACGAAATATCAGGGCACTGTGGCATGACACACTTGTTCTGTAGGGAATTAACAGACACTCTTAGAAGGAAATTCCTTGAGGAAAATTGCAGCTCCTTTCTTCTTTGGCATTTTTGGCACTGTGCTGATTACGATATAGCACCACCACATCTGCATAACGCCACAAGTGCAGTTACAAATGACAGAAAGCCTCCGAGTGAAACGCTTGTTAGAAAATAACCCGTCAGAGTTTCTTGAGAGCTGGAGGCAGCGTGAAATGTGACGGAGGCGGTCGCCTCGTAATTCTCTTTGCAGAAAAAACCCTGACTCATTCAAAGGAGTATTATAATTAGAGGACTGTACATGTCTGGAGTGTCATGCTAGTTTTAGTGGGCTGCTACATGTATGTTGGTTTCAACGTTTAGAAGAGTTATCACTATCTGCTGTTATAGTTGTATGAGAAAGCTGCCTGCAGGTGGAGATGTTATATTAGGCCGTTTCTAATGTATCTTCATACATTTGCAGGCTGTTTAAAATAGATCCTGTATATATAAAAGAATTACAACACAACTTATTCTTTTTCTCTCTACTTGATTCTTTTTGTCAGTGCCAGGCAAGCCCACTATGATGATCAGCACCACCATGGGCAACACAGCACTGATCCAGTGGCAGCCCCCTAAGGAGATGGTGGGTGAGCTAATGGGCTACCAGCTGCAGTACAAGCGCACTGATGAGGAAACGTACACCTCACGCGAGCTGAGGAAGATTGATGACCACTACACTGTCACTGGACTGCACAAAGGCGCCACCTATGTCTTCCGCCTCAGCGCTCGTAATCGTGCAGGCATCGGCGAGGCCTACCAAAAGGAGATCAGCACCACGGAAGATGTGCCCTCAGGCTTCCCATTCAACCTGCAAGTAACAGGACTGACCCAGTCCAGCACCCAGCTGACCTGGGAGCCCCCGCTGCTGGCAGAGAGGAACGGCAAAATCATACACTACATGGTGGTGTACAGGGACATCAACAGTCAGCAGAACAGCACCAACCGCACCGCTGACACGCACATGACTATCCACGGCCTTAATCCTGACACTACCTACGACATTCGGGTGCAAGCATACACCAGCAAGGGCGGGGGACCGCTCAGCCCCAGCATTCAGAGCAGGACCATGTCAAATGGTAGGGCAACCGCCAGAACACATGGCTGACATTTATATATAAACATTTTAAAACATAAAATCAGGGTCACACCCTCAGGCCTACACAACCTTGCACACAGCATACGTGAGCATATAAATGAACGCTGTATCACCTACTGATGTTTTGAACACTTTATAACATTATATATATTATATATTCTGTCTTTATCAGTGCCACATCTTTCTCATCCACCACTCAGTACTGTACAGCACTGTGTTTATTGATTTATAGACTACTAATCTGATTACACGCTACAGTCACATTACCATGCCTCCTCATCCTCCCCTTTCACACGATTCTGAAGCGTACCCAGCATGTACCTCCTCATGCATTTTATAATCTTATAAATTTAAGATTTGTTATTTATAACCATTTGTGCATGATGCTTATTTTAAAACACATGTTGCCCCTCCCACTGCTGTATACATTCCTTGGTAATCACAGTGATCTCAGCCTGTTGCATATTTCTTGATGTGAACGTGGTTTAATAAATGGAACAGGCTTAGGGAAATGAAGGCTATTTTTATGTGATCTGTAACCAAGCGTGAATGAGATTGTTGATGTTCTTTGAACGCCCCCCTGGCTTGTCAAGTTTGGTCACAAGGTATCAGTGTGGAATATGTTCACATTGTTTACTGAAGGGGCTACCTGCTTTTCTGTAGTGTGAAATTGAATTACACACAGTGATTACATTTTGTGTTGTACAAGATGACTTTCTTGAGATATTAATCAAAGGATTTCCCACCTTAGATTTTCCCACCCTAAACTTTGGCGTCAAAGCTGTCATGAAAACATCTGTCCTCCTCACCTGGGATTTGCCACCAAACTACAAATCCCAAGTGCCTTTTAAGGTGAGTGCCGACCAGGTAGGAAGTCCCCAACCACATATTAAAGTAAAGATTAAAACAAAAAATTGACCCGGAACACAATTTGCATATGTGTAAACCTTACCTTAATAATAATAATAATAATAATAATAATAATAATAATAATATTAATAATGATAATGATAATAAACTTCATTTTTATAGCACCTTTCATACAATAAATGTAGCACAAAATGCTTTAGAGCAAAGAAATGACATGCACCAAATGCTTTACATGAAAAGAAAAGACATAAAATGAACATAAAACATTGTTAAAAGTATTGCTTTGAAATTAAAAACATTAATGTAAAATGAGATAAAACAATGAATAAAGCACGTGCTGAGCTAGTTAAAGGCTTTCTTTTAAAGAATACTTAGTGAGCTGGCCTCTCTGATATCTATAGGTAGTGCGTTCCATAGCTTTGTGCCGTAGCTGACAAAGGCTGCATCCCCAATTTTCCTATGGCTGTTGCTGGGAACCTTCAATAAAGCAGCGAAACATGACCTCAGTGTTCTCAGAGGCACATAGTTTATCAGGGAGTTAGCAATATAGCTTGGTCCTTGCCCATTAAGGCCTTTGTATAAAAGGAGGAGCATCTTGAAATCAATTCTAAATGTTACAGGAAGCCAGTGCGGAGCAGCTAAAACTGAACTAATGTGCTCTCGTCTCTTGGATAGGGTTAATAGCCTAGATGCAGAGTTTTGAATGAGCTGAAGTCTCTCAGTGTTTTTTTTCAGGAGCCCAGTTGAAAGTGAATTGCAGTAATCAAGTTGGCTTGAAATGAAGGCAACGAGTCAATCTTTCAGCTATCTTTTTGGTCTTTGAACGGCCGTACATTAGCTGTTTCTAAGGTGGAAAAAATATTTTTTTGTCACCTTGTTGATGTGGGACTTACATCTTAAATCTGAATCCAAGATAACGCCAAGACTTGTAACCTCAGATTTAATCCAGGGAGTCAGTTTCCCCAGGTTATTAAACAGCATTGCTATTTTTGTTTTGTTGCCGACGAGGAGGTTTTCAGTTTTCTCCTCATTTAACTTTAAGAGTTATTGCTCTTCCATTTATACATTACTGTCTAAGTTGGGTTTCTTTAGTAAGGTTTTTACAACAGCTGTTTTGAAGGCATTTGGAAAGATGCCATTTTGAAGAGATATATTAATCATGTTCAGTACACAATCTAAAATGCTGTTGAACACTCGCTTAAAAAATGCCATTGGTGCAGGGTCAATACATGAGGTAGACGAGTTACACTCAGTGACGGTCCTGCAAAGCTCAGATAAAGTAATACAGGTGAATTTCCCCATGGTAATATCTTTTTTATAGGGTTTACTGAGATCATTTTTGTTAACATCAGCAGTAATACTGGCTCTGTTTGCAGCAATTTTATTACTGAAGAACAATCTTAGTTCTTCACATTTTAATGCAGAGGATGGGGGGGGGGGGGGGGGGGGGGGGGTTGACTAGCTGGTCAATAGTAGAGAATAATATTCTAGAGTTTCCAGCATCCTCTGTAATAATCTTGGAAAAGAAATCTTTTCTTGCCAGGCATACTGCTTTGTTGTGAGTTTAGTTTTCCTCCATTTTCTTTCAGCTGCTCGACAGGTTCTCTTGATCTCATTAACACTGTTACTGTTTAACCATGGGGCGGTTCTGTCAGTTGACCTATTCTTAACCATTAACGGAGCAACAGTGTTTAGAACAGATGATAAGGTTTTGTTGAAATTGTCAACCATGTTATTTAAAGATCAGTCACAACTATATGGCTCAAATGATATCATAATATCAGAGAACCTTGCTTCAGCCTCGCCATCTAGAAATCGCTTTTGAACTAAAAAATTCCCTTGTAGTCCTTGATAGGTTAGGTTGGCATCAAAATACTTATTGCATTAAGGCATTATTGCCTTATTGTGTCACAGCATAGCAGCACTATAAACTGTTAACACTTTCACCAGGGTGTGATAAAGTGACTTTCCCTATTTGGACTGAAAAATGTGAAGAACCAAATTCATGCTCATTTATGAGGTGTAATAATATGTCAAAATGATATTATATCAATTCCCACCCTGTGGTAATGGGGCAAAGACAATTTGAAGTGTAAAAAAAAACTATTGGATATGCACCAATAGGCAAGTGTGATACTGAAATACATGAGATGAGGTGTCAGATTAGATGGGCACCTCCCTTAGGACTGTACTGCTTTTGTCTGTGTGTGTGTGTGTCTGTGTGTGTGTGTGTGTGTGTGTGTGTGTGTGTTTGTGTGTTTGTGTGTGTGTTTGTGTGTGTGTTTGACTGAGTGAGAAGAGAGAGTATTGTATTTGTCCGAATGATATTCTGTACATGTTGTGTGTGTGTGTGTTTGTGTACTACCCTAAACTATAACTCCAGGTTTTCCCTTGTGTGCTCACAGATCTTGTACAACCAGCAAAGCGTGGAAGTGCTGGGAAACCTGAAGAGGAAGCTGATCACGCAGCTGCAGCCAGACACAGACTACTCTTTTGTGCTGACAAGCAGGGGCAACATTGCTGGGGGTCTGCAGCAGCAGGTGTCCATCCGCACTGCCCCTGACCTGATCAAGACTAAGCCCAGCACACATCAGCCTCAGGGAGGCAAGATGACCATCAACCTGCCTAAGGTCCAGACCACTACACGTGTCAGGTCAGTGCTGAGACACACAGGGCTGACCACACAGGCTAGCTCTGATTCAGGGCATGGATCCACCAACAGATCATGATTGTTTTTAGCCGGTAGACTTTTTAATCAGCATTGGGGATATTGTAGCTTCAGGCCACATAACATTGAAATTGTTATCTCTCAAAACCCACAGTGTGGCACTAAGAATATGGTGGCTTAAGTTAGACAAAACTCTTTTTACATACATTTTGCAAATGTGCTGAACAACAATCAACCAGCTATTAATCATTTAATCATTTACAGTTGATAAAAAAGGACATTAACACTTTTGCTTTATGGAAAGTTCAAAGATGCAAAATCTTCAAATTAAATTAACACTGTAAATAAATGATGAATAAATCATGGTTATCACTGGAGAACTAATTCACCCACATTCTTTCTAACAGCAAAAACACCACTTGTATCTGATCAATACTAAACCTATTTTGAAACTTAAAGCTGCAAATTTTAGTCTCAGTCAACTTTATGACACAGCAGCTGATGATAATCGAGACTTTCAACATAGGGTTGAGCTGTATTAACTTTTGACTCAAATTGTTAAGAGCAGAATTGTTTCTGACCCTGACAAGTAAAGTCTTTCCTTCAGATACACACACACACACACACACAAAATCTGAGAAGGGGGAGTGCACAGAGTTGATTGGTAAAAAGATTACAGGGCTGTCAGTGCTGGCCAAGCTCCAGCACAGATTGACAGGCAACGAGCGCAGGTGATTGGGGATGGGAGAGTGGGTGTGTGTGTGTGTGTGTGTGTGTGTGTGTGTTTGTGTGTGTGTGTGCGTGCGTGCATGTGTGGGTGAGAGGGGAGGTGTGGAGTCTTGTTATACATGTCTTCTCCCACTCCCAGACTTGACTGACTGTTGAATCACAGAGTGGAGGCCTGGAGAAAAGGGGAGAGAAGCAGCTGCTTTCGCTGTCAGCAGCAGCTGATTTTACAAGTGGCTGAATGCCGCAGTGGGGGGAAAAACTTTGAGCTGAGAGAAGATAGACTGGAGGAGAACACAAGAGAGACAGCAAGAGAGAGCCAACACATAAATAAACACGCACACAGCTCTTTGTACATTGTGTACGCACAAGCACGCTCCTCCATTCATTACCTTACTCCTTACTTCGACCCTAAATTCCTAAATGTCTTTCTAATGTCTTTCTTTTGTGTCTATTTTTGGTCTTATGTAATGATGGCAATAAAAGTACACACACACACAAGTAGTCACATAGCTGGTCCTATTAACCTAAGGAATCATATGGGGATTTCTATTAACTGAAGGCTCCTCTCACTGGGATAGTGTTTGTTCCAGTCTGCATGGCAGATGTTCTTAGTGATTAGCCATTAATTGGAGAATGCAGTGCCAGTCTGCTGGTGTTCGACCTTGGTTGGACCCACTTGTTTAGCACTTAAGTTTTGAATTCTGCCCAGCACACCTCACAGTGAAAGTATGTCTTTCTGAATGTTATTAATGTGCTTGGCCCACTTTGATCTCAGCGTGTATGTGCTTCAGTCAGTCTGTCTTAACACAGGCTTTATTTTTCTTGGCAGGTGGTACTACATTGTGGTGGTGCCGGTATCCCAGTCACCGCGGCAGTGGAAGAATCCAGACGAGATGGACCTGGATGAGGTGAGTGCCAGCCGGTGGCTGATTGGCTAATGTGCCAGGTCACGGGTTACCGATAACATCTCGCGTTCCAACTGGGTAGGAAGTCACTGGTTGCAGCTAATTAGCTCTATCCTCCTGGGCTCGGGGAGGGGGGGGGTGGCAAGGCAGTGAGATTTTAAACAATGACTCACTGAAGCTGGTGGGGAGTGTCCTGATTGGAAGCCAGGTTTGCAGACAGAACCCATCTGCTGAATCCAACAGTTTGATTGTGCAGAGAATAAACTTAATCTTGTATCACTTCTAATGTAGATGTAATACGAGTGAACTTTATTTATATAGCACTTTTCAAAACAGTAGTTGCAAATAACTGCTCTGCCTCCATATTTTTCTTTATAGTCAGGGTTTACCAACTCCCAACAAAGTTTTACATAAGGTATTCAAATGGGGATAAAGATTTATGACTGTGTTATTATTCTGTTGAATAAAGGTCGTCCTTGTCCATGAGGGAATTTAAGCTAAATGATATGCCTAAACATTAATAGCATAATTTTAAAGTAAACTGCGAGGCTCGCTGGTTTGGATCGCTATTGTTCAAGCTCCATGTTGGCATAACAGAAGAGAGGGAGAGAGATGGGACTCCATGAGTCATTAAACACTGAGCAGGCCATTGTCTCCTCCCTCCAACATAATGATTTAATAAAGCTACATCTGGAGCAGCACAAGACATCACTGACAGAAAACAAAATGCTGCTGAAAACACAGTGCCGCAGTGCTGTATGCTCTTGCTCATTTATTAACCGGGCTGGCAGTGATGCTGAGATTGTGTGCTGGAGCAAGTGCTAATTGCTCACTTCGTAGCTTGGCTGCATTGTTTGCAAAGTTATATCACTGAGCAAAGGGCATTTTAGCTATGTGGAGTCATTATCTCTTATTTGCAGGCATGGTAAGAACCAGAGCTGTACATACAGTATAGTGTGAACACAACATTTTTTTCACAAGTTTGGCCATAAATTGGTAAGGATTATTTTCCACACACAATCCACAAAGATGTTTTTGCTAAAAAGTGATTGTTGTGAAGATTTAGCCATTGACCTCCATGTCACCATATGATGCAGTAAATTGAGTCTCTTTACTAATTATTTTTTCTTGTTTCTCCTTTGAAAGGAGATCAAAAGTCACTGTTCTACTCACTTTGATTCTTTGTTACCAAATTTGACCTTAACCTTTGCCCTCTACATTTTCCAAAGCTGCTCAAGTCAAGTGAAGGCCCTGTCCTGAGGCGCAGACGTCACCTGGACTCCTCCAAGCCTTATATTGCTGCTAAGTTGGCTTCACTACCGACCACCTTTATTCTGGGAGATGAGAAGAGGTACAACGGTTTCTACAACAAGCCCCTGACCAGTCCACAAGAGTACCTCTGCTTTGTCCTGGCTGTACTCCGATCTGAAGGGACAACAGACAGCACTACTAATTATGTAAGAGACAGACACACACGTTAAGTAAAACTACCATTTACTGAATAAAGACAGACAACCATTCCCTCAACAGCATAAGCATAGGTTTTTTTTTTCCATTTTCTGAGTAAACTCACCCTCCTGGATTTGTTATATTAAAACTGATTTCACCCTAGCCTGTTCTGTATATTTGTACATGTCACCTTTTCTTTTTTTGGACAGACTATTTAAATTTATCACCTACCAAAATGGCAACGTCAAGTCAAATTGTTGTTTTTATTACCATTTACCTTTTAATACAGCCACCTATAAAAGTCATCGCAGCTTGTCCTGATAACTCCCTTATCAGTCAACAATGACATCAGAGATCCAGCTTTGCCATTCTGGCAGCCAGCAGGGCCCTGTGCAGATGTCTTCAAAATGCTTATACAAGTTTCTTGTCTCCCGACTCTTGGTTTTGTGTGTGGAGGTCCTATACATGCGTCAAAAACAGCACTAACATGGAGACCTTGCTCTCCATTGGATGGTCAGGAGTAAACTTCACAGCAGCAAGAATGAGAGTCTGCGATTGCTCTGGGCTCCTCCACTACCCGGGACATGCATATTCAGTGGCTGGGCCTTTGGCGACCACAGAGGGAGAGAGAGCGAGTGCTCCATGTCCGAAACCAAATCCCAGACTTTTCACCTATTTCTTTCTCTTCTCTTCTCTCTCTCTCTCTCTCTCTCTCTCTCTCCCCCTCTCTCTCCCTCTCTCCTCTCTGCTCTTTTTCTTTCGCTCAGTCTCTGCTTCTCTGTGTCTCTCTCCCTCGCCCCATCTTTCTCCACCGTGAAGAGAGCAGAGGAGATTGATTAGTGCGGCTGGAGTTAAGAGGAAGACGAGGGCCTGGTCACAGGGCCTAGGGAGTCTGTAAAGCAGGCCTGATTCCCATGAAATGCTGCTTTAAATGTCCCTAAAGCCCCCATCCCCCACCCCCCACCCAGTAATCTCCCACTCCTTCGCTCTGAGAAGGGGAGGGAGGTGCGAAGGAGGCTGTAGTGGGCAGCCATGATACACTTGACTTCAAAGGAGATGCTTAAACCCCACTGCTGCACAACACTCTCACTGCACCTGCCAGACACACCATGCTGGATCAGTGGCACTCAAGATTTGTTTCTTTCTGTGTACTCCCCCTCCTTCAACTGTGTAGCTCCATCCCACCTTTAAACTTAATCGCTTGTACTAATCAGGCTTCACTCACAGGCTGAGTCAATCAGTGTGTTTACCTTCACTTCTTCTTATTGACGGATTTCTGCAGTAACCCGATTTCATAAACTTCATGCAAAAAAAACACCTGGTTTCCTTAACTGAAGTAAAGGATTAACACAAATTATTTCATAAGGCTACATTGCTGGACAAACCAGGGTTTAGATAGAGAATGCAGCGCTATGACAAGGATCCAAAAGAAAGATCATTACTGGTAGCGGTGCATCCAAGTCTGATGAAAACTGAAACTGATAAAATGAGTGTAAGTTGACTTCTTCAGCTAAACAACAGAATTTATGTAAAAAAAAAAAAATCTGACGTGTGTAGAGGCAATTCTGCTCTAAGGTGATGAAAATAGACAACAATGAGTCTGTCGAGATTCAAAGATTTATTACTGAACAATATGTCAAAATAGAATGAACAACCAGCAATCAACACAAGGATCATAAGCAGAGGCAAAGATCAACACATTACTATTTGGCCAAATAGGATGCAGCCTCTCTCAACCACAACGGTGTCAAGAGTCTGGACACCCTCCAAGATCTAGCTTAGCTTTTTATACAGTGACTATCACGTACACATGTTTAAACAGACAGTTCAAATTTCATCCAGGGTACAAAGTCTGTTTATCTTGTTTAATCATTAAGTGTTCATTTATTCGCGGAGATCAGTTCATTCGGTTTGTTCATACATTAAGGAGAACACGCAGTCCGATTAAAAGAAAACGTTACATGAAATGGAGGAAAACAGTTTTTTCCATTACAACGTGCACACAGAAAGGAAAAACTGTCAGTTTGTTACGACAGTGCCTGTCCTCTCACTGAACCGTCAGTCCAAACGTTCAGGAAGGAAAAAAAAACTCTTCAGGCTGTATCATCATACTGTGTCACAAATTCACTTAAAATATCCTTGGTTCAAAAATACAGTAGGGGGTAGGAAAGAAATCCAATAACTGACCCGCTGTATATAATAACCACAGGATTTACAGTAACAAGATTATTGCAGCGCATGTAAACACCTTGATTTTCTCATTTCTCCCAATAACGTGGTTTCTTGTGTACAAGTAAACCTACTAAAATCTGAGGTTGGACGACTACAAGCAGGCTGTCATTGATTGCTGCACAAATCCCCTAACCGCACTATTTGGGAAAGTCAGATACCGCAGCAGTGTTTGTTTTTGTCACCCCCAACGCTGTGCTTGCAAACGTTTATTACCAAACACAGACGGGTACAGAAGGTAAAGCGTGCGGAGAGATCTAGCAGTTAGCAGAAGCTGCCTCGAGCCGGATCTTCACCAGACCCATGAGAATAAGACAACAAGTACTGGAGTAAATGACTTGTATCTTTACTACACTTCCTCGCCACCACCCAAACTCCCCCAGCGTAGATCAAACAAGACTGCCAGGGTTTAATAAGCCCTCATATATCAATGGCCACAAGCAGCCAGCAGTGGTTGGAGGGAAGAGGAGAAGGAAGGAAGGCAAAGGGGGATGAGAGAGAGAAAGAAGAAGAGAGTGTGCCTTCATGTCTCCCCAGCACCCAAGGCAGATAAACAAGCCGGGGGAAGTGTGAAATGGGATGATAGATGCTGGGTGTGTATAAACAGTATCATTTAATGCGAGAAGAGAGTGAGGGAGGGAGGTAGCATGAAATATTGTGTGATGTGAGAAAGAGAGGAGGGGTGCTGTTGGATGGAGGAAAAGAGGGAAGCTAAATTTTTGTCTTGTGTCCCATCCAGCCTGTGAAGCTCGGATGAGACAAAGTTAACTGGTGGAAGAGGAGGAGATTGTGCCATGTGTGCTCTTCTTTTGATAAGGGAGAGGTGAGCTGGTGGCACAGAGAGAAACCAAAACGGAGAGTGTTCAAATGTGTTTACCACAGTTTTCTGTTTGCAGTGCTGTCCATGCATTTATATTCTACTCACTCTCAACAAGAATTGGCTTTGTAGCACTAATTCTGTTGGTGCTTTGGGCTCAAAACACCCTTAACATGGAAAACCGGCTTCGTTCAAAATTTAAAAGGCTTTGACAAACAATATCAAGAGAGAATTATAAAAAAAAAATATGTTTTCTTTAGTGGATAGTATGAGCATATTCAAGCCCAGCCTTTCACCAAGGGTGGTAATAATATAGGCAACATCGGTGGGATTCTCTGTTCAACTGTGCTGTGTCACTTCCTCCTAGAGGCTTCTCCCTCTAGTGATGCCTCCAGATATCTGGATGCTCTGTAGTCAGACAGCCGGAGAGGGGAAAAGTGCAGAATGTGGTGCAGTTTCTGGGAGAGAGGGCATGTGAGGGAAAAATGTCCCTATATTTCTTTCTCTCGCCTTCTTGCTCCCTCCCTCTTGCTGTCTTTCCTTATGTCATGCAACAATGAGGAGAATGTGGGCTCCTCAGCTTCCCTTGGGAGGCAGAGACAGCCGCAGATAGATAATGGGCGTCTTTGCATGTTTGTTTGTTTGTCTAGCGCACACCCCTGCGGCTTATTTAAGCCACTTTTGGAGAGATGTGGGGCTAGAGGTCAATGGAAAGTTGAAACTAAAGTGCCTGTGCTGTGCGTAGTGGATTCTGTGCTCAGGGGAAGGCAGAGCAGCGGCTGACTGGGGAAGTTGTGTAGCCCACAGGCCAGGTAGCAGACTTGATATACTGCTACTACCATAACACCTCTGCCTCAGTCTCTCTCTGTGTCTCGTCACTCTTTGCCATCTCTCATCACCCACTCGCTCTCTCTTGTTCTCTTACTCTGTCTCAGACAAACACTTACAATCGTGCACACACACACACACATACACACACTCGCAGCGGCTGCGATCTAGACAAACACGCACACTTGTGGAGGCTCAGAGGAGCTGGAGAAAAGGCTCAGAAAAACTGATGTTCCACATATGCTCAAACATACGCTCTCGCACACATTTGTTTACAGTCTTTACACACAATCACGCATTTTCTCTCTCTCTCTCTCTCTCTCTCACTGACAGATACAGACACACACACACACACGTACTGGCACAAGCAAATACTTTTTACATTCATTCACTCTTAATGCTTGTATATACAGTATCTGCATTACAGTAACAGTACCCATCTGCAGTGCTAACAATCATCCACAGTCACATACTAATCTCTCTCTTCTCCTCTTCTCACTATGAATGGGATGAGACTGTACCAAATTTGAATTCAGATCTAGTTGTTTTCTGAATTCTATCTCCTTAAAAAATCTATTTAGATCTCGTTCTCAACATTTTTAAACTTAAAATAACTTAATAACTAAAAACCAAAGATGCAGTTGACATCAGTAACCACTTTGTGTTGACTAAGAAGACTCTAATCAGCATACAATATGAAATGGTGATTAAATATGTATCCGACAAACTGAATAACAGGTGGTCTATTTACTTAACTCTCGCATTATTTTTTACAAGCTCCAAATACTGAAGTTCTGATAAGCTGATGCGGTTAACTGGGAGATTCAGACTTATCATACTGATGTAATGCAATTGACTAGGTTGCTTTACCAGAGAATGCACCACTCTGCAAAACACTACTGATCATAGAGGTGTGCGACAGAGGGGCTTTTCTTTCTCTGCCAGTCTTCAGCTGATTACAGCCAATATCTTAACCACAGAAAAACCAAAACACTTCACTTAATGCACATTTCTTACACAATTAATGTTAATTAGCTAAAGTTGAGAAATTTTAATTGGCAAAAGCATCAAACAGAGGTGGCTAAAAATGAGAAGCCTGCTACCTCAATCTTTTGTATGTGGCAAATTAAAAGATTAAGGAATTATAAAAGATTTTATATTTGTTGGCCTCTGAGCTTAAGGAATCCAGGTATGTTATCAACATGGAGCCAGCCCTACTTACCTGCATCCATGTGTTTACTGTACACATACATACACAGTGATTCAGGGTGAAAAATACACATACAGTCACTTTAATGTCTCTCACTGTCTCTGACTCACTCACTCTTAGGCTCTCACATTCCTTCACTGCACCATCGCCTCATTGTGATCCCACTCTGCGAGGGCAAGAGCATTAGGAGCTGCGTGGCTGAGCTTTTATCAGATGTTAGGGCCGTTCAGATGGATGATCCCAGTACTTCGCCGTGACCAACAGACAAAAAGCCCTCTATTTTTGTTGGGCCCGCTCCTCTCCTCTCGCTCTTTCTTCCTTATCCTTCTATGAAAGCACAGCTGCAGTCATTTGTTACACCAGGAGAAAAAAACTTTTTCCCATGATTCCCTGCAGGGCCACATCCTACAGCCTTCTTTGGGCCCTCTCGAAGGAACAGGAAGCCTCGTGGTGTTGTCACATCAGCAGCGTCCCACCGCTGTGTTGTTTCTTTTTGTTCTTAGATACATGTTCCTCCCTAAGGCACACGAATCAGGAGAGAACTGGTCTCATGTGCCTGATTTGTGTATCTGTGTGTGTAAAAGACAAATGAAAAATATTTCTGCTGTGAACTTCTGCTTCAGTATACAAATGTGAATCTTTTTACTCTCCCACTTGAGTTATTTTGTGTCTGCGCCTAATATCAGAACATGCTGGTTTGCATGTACATGATTGAGACATGCTGTAACACTCGCACATGCAAACTGTAAATTTTACTGGCAGTTGCCCGCGAGTACAAGAGATAACACAACTATATGACAGAGCACAGGACTCTTTGAGCTCATCTAAGCTTATCTTTCCAATTAATATCTGCCTGTGTGCCGAAGAGCAGGCTGCTGTGCGGCTAATGATCCGGATTACTGCTGCTTGCCGCCCCGCCACTCCCGCTGCATGCTGTGAGCCCAATTCCCTTCGAGGGCTGCGATCTGTCACCCATGCCCCTCCGCACACCCTCCTCCTCTCCCCGACCTGCGTCTCCCATCGCCGTTCAGTAGGAGGCATGCTGAGCTCTAACGACAGATGCCTTGCACCTCCCTCTTTGTTTTCCTCATCTGTCACCTTGCTCTCCCGCAGTTGGACTCTCTCTTCTTTCAGACAGTTTTTCAAACGCCACACTGCGTCGCCTAGTGCACCCACTCCTCGAATACATACTCACACACCCCAGCCTCCTCCCTCCCCTCCGTTATTTGAAGACGAAGGAGTGGGGGGGGGGGGGGGGGGGGGGTCTCATTTACAGCCAAGGTGGAAACGCACCCTCACAGTCACCTCCTCCTCCTTCTCTTCCGTCACGGTGTGAACACTAATGAAGAAGAGATGAGTCCTCTCCTGTGCCCCCATTTATCTTAGCGGCCAAGGGACATGCACACTAATCCCTACCTCTCTGTCTCTACCTCTCTCACTCTCCTGTCTCACACTTGCTCTGTCATCAGCAGTCTCAGTTTCCTCTAATGTGATGCAGCGATTTAATAGAAACATAATAATAACTTCATTAGCCAAGATGGTTATTGTTTTTGGTAAAGTGTCTTTTGAGTTTGGGCGATAGTTTTATGGCTTGTTCAGCTGCTTCCATGAACCGTGGCCTTATTAGCATGAAATAACTTGGTTCTCAGGGTACCAGAAACAAGAAATTTACAGTAAGATATTTTGATTATTTTTCCTTATTAAGGTAGACATAGCTAATATACAACTATATTTTTGGCATTTCATTATTTCCAACATTGTTACAAGATATACCTTAAATAAAATGTGTATAAAAAATGTAATTTGTTTTTTTTTTATCATTCCTTTAATTTTTCTCTTGATTTAATTTGTTAGCTAGTCTGAGTTTGTCTCCCGTTGTTTGCCACCTGTGAATGCATTTTTCACAACAAATTTATGACTCATATCTTTATATCTCTGTAACCTTAGCATAATCCAAAAAACGCGATCTGTTACCTTGAGTTTTGTTTGAGCTTTTGTTGTGGTAATAAGCAACTGCAACTCTTCACCTAGAAAAATATTCAAATGTAGATTTCGAACAACTTTGTACATATCATCCAAGACTTCCTATGCTTCATGTACAATTAAAAGATAGACATTGGAATGCTGTTAAGGTAAATTCAATATCCAATGTCTGTTCTCTCCAATTTCAGCTCTGTTTCTCTCTCTGTTTTCCGTTTCTATGATGTGTGTGCTGTTTTTAATTAGGCTTTTTAGGAAGTTTAAAAACTCCATAAGAAGGGAAAAGTTTGCATACATCTTATAGCTCTGAAGTGACTTGGCTCTCATCTTTTTTCCCCTTACAGATGACATTTTCAGCCAGTCCTTACTCAGACCCAGTCCAGGTCACAGCAAGTATGGCTCAGGGGATGGAGCAACCCGAAATGCTGTGGGTCATGGGCCCAGTATTGGCCGTGGTCCTCATCATCATCATCGTCATCGCCATCCTGCTCTTTAAGAAGTAAGAGGCTGCCTTTCTGTGTCATTCTTCAGTCACTCTTGACTGTGTTTGTCTGAGGTTGAACTGCAGTGACACTTGTGATTGTAAATTTCTTTTGGTTGCATCAGGAATGGTAATGAGATACCCCCCCCTCTGCCACTTGCACCGGGTTGCTCACACACCAAACTGTAACATCCGCATCCTAACAACCTTACCATAATATATACAATGTAACTGGAGAGGAACCAAAGGCGGATTGATTTGTCTTTCATAAATTCCTCATTTCTCCCCAAAAGGTTTTGGCCCAGTTGGCCGATGTTAACAGTACTCTGTGAAGTGTCAGTTGGAATGGCAGCTGACATTGCCTCCCTAATGAAAAGCAAAGCTCGGCTGTCAGAAACTCTTAGTTAGGAGTGAGAAATGGCCAGCACCACTGGTCATTTCACAGAACAAACAGAAGGCTGCAACAGAGGGCTTAACTAAAAGCTCAGTCAATATCTCTTAAAAGCACTTGAAGTGCCCCTGTGCAGCACACTGTGGATACACACAGGCCAGCAGGATGCTGTGGAGGTGCAGATAAATGATATTACTACTAATGCTGAAATAATTAACCCATCAAAAACCTGTTTGCTTAATAAATGACTTATTTATCAAAATACCAAACATGCAAAACATTTGGTGCTTCCTGCTTCTAAAATGTGAAGCTTATTTTCACACACATATTCACACATTAATTGTAGCCCTAAATGCAACCATCCATTCTATAAGCTTTGCATTAAACAATTATTTGCATGTTGACCAGAGTCGATAATGATAATGTGGTTCGGACATTGTAAAAAATATCTAAAAATATTTCCTACAAGCTGTTATTTACCTCACTTGCTCTCTTCCTGATGAAGTCCTACCTCCCCATCTTCTCTTGATGGCTCCATTACAAATTTGCCATTTCCCATCATACCTATTCTTGACGCTGCCAGCCACAGTCTTGCAGACTGCTGTGTGGCTGCCGTCTCTGGCAGACTTAGAAAGCGAATGGTTAATAATAGGTCTTGAGACAGCTCACTGCTGACTAGCACATCCTCTGTTTGGAAGCCCTTTCTCCACATAGACACAGATTGACAGGAGGGACTGTGGGGAGGTGGCTGTGTGCCCTTTTCACTGTGGAATGGCAGTAAATGTGCAAACGAATAATCACACTCTAACTCGGGTCATTATTGCTACCTGCATATTCGCCAAGACCGACACCAGCAGTGTCAAGATGTGGTTATTCTCAAAAAGTCTCCAGCAAGTGTTAGGATAACTTTTAATGCTGTTTTTTCAAGATGTGGTTTAACTTTGTGGAAGGACAAGATTTTTCTTTCCCTCTGAAAATAGCACAGTCAGAACAACATTGAGTAAAGACGTTATAGTTCCATATGGGTAACAATTACCTATTAACCCCCCACCCCCTTCTTTTTGCCCTCTGTGAATGCAGCAAACAGGAAAGGTGGGTACTGTCACTGTTATATCAGTCACAACTTCATCCCCCACCACCCAAGCCCCCTTCATTTGTGCTGTAAAATTGGTGGTATTCATCAGCTCTATACGGTTGCAAAGTCAGCTGCCTCTCAGGTCCGATTGGTATTGCAAAAAAAAAAAAAAATTACTCAAATAGAAATACTAGGAAACATCTCTAAATTGATGTGTCTAATTTGATTTGTTCAGTTTTACAAGACTTATAAGACATGAGAGGCAGCAGACTCTGCAGGCCTTGTTAACTGGGGTTAAAGGGACCCCCAGGTCATATTCGTGTACCAGTGCATGTTCCACATCTAGTGCCAGTGTTCCTCTTCAGATCGTCCTGTCTGCCATGGTTTGTCTCCGTGCTGTGTTTCATTATCCAGCCAGTGTCAGCGCACCCCTTCAAGATTGGCCCCATCTGAATATGCCAAGGCGTCACCTGCTGCTGAATGGGCCATTGTGAAGTAAATGCCAGACGAGGAAACTGCTGAAAAAGAAATGTTCCCATCTTTTAATCTGACATTTTCCACCGAGACCCATTCCTCCACTTTTAGCCTTTTTTCCCCCTCTCCCTGCTTCCTCATGGCAGGAGTCTCAACAAAGGGCCCTGTTCTACCCTCATTAAGTGCTCCCTGTACTGCACACACACTCATACTCACACTGTGCGTGTGTGTGTATAAGTCTCTGTGTACTTACATTCTCACACGTCTTAACCCTCACTTTGAGCCTGAGATGAATAACCCCATTGAGATTGCTGCCATGTTTACTTTAGCCCAGCACTAAAGTGTCATGTAGATTGGCATCTGATTGGGTCAGAGGGAGAGATGAGGGGTGTGGAGAACAGATCACAGATGCCCAACTCTTCCACCCCTTCCCCCAGCCCAGCTCAGCAGTGATCTCTGGGAAAACCGGATACAGTCTGGCTCAGCTCTCCGCTGGAGAGGAAGAGATGCTTGTCATAGATTAGCCGTCACGCTGCTAGCATTAGCTTAAGCCTCTGCAGCATAAGATAACAGGTGGCGGTAAGGCCCAGGCCCTAACGGCAGAGGTGGACCGGGTTAAGGCTGTGTTTGCACCACCAGCTTTATGCATTCTCACCATGCTGGGCTTCAACAGAAGGCCCTGCTCCTGCCTAAAACCTACGCTCGCCACTAGCAAATGGAGTGCAATGAGATGTGAAATTTCCACAGGGCGTCCTGATGCTTCCTTCCGCCCATTTCCATTTGCAGTCAGAAGGC
Organism: Seriola lalandi dorsalis; assembly: GCF_002814215.2. Classification (NCBI taxonomy): domain Eukaryota; kingdom Metazoa; phylum Chordata; class Actinopteri; order Carangiformes; family Carangidae; genus Seriola; species Seriola lalandi. The sequence goes on along the minus strand of NW_019524887.1, from coordinate 58,399 downwards.
TTGTGAGTCTGCAGCTGTATCTGTGTGAGTGTGTATTTGTGAAAGTGAGAGAGGTAGGAAAGCGTACATCTGTGTGCCTGTTTGTGTGTGTATGTCAACAGATGCTAGCTGTCTGAACATCAGAATACAGGCAGAATGCATTTTCTATTCCTCTCTCCACCTGATGGACAAACCTACGGTCGACTGAGCTGAGCCAGTCCGAGCTGTGCTCTTCTGTTCTGTGCTATGTTAGACTCAGCTAGGCCAGGCCTGGCAGCACAGGTGCTGCAGAACTGGTCTAATTACCCAGTGTTGTGCCACCCAGCTGATGAGCTAATTACAGCATCCGCCTGTTTTCCTCTCAATCTGGAAAGCCAGTAAACACAATGTGTTGTTAGCACACACACAGCAGCAAAAATCACACATTGAAATCTTTGCTACACACAAACACACACTCTCATGTACACATACCCACACAGCAGCTGTCACCTATCCAGCAGCAAACAAACCCAACTTACCCACTCCGGGAAAATTATGGTGTTTCTTCAAACACATTAAACTCCAGTTGGCAAACTAATGGGGGTAATGCCCTGGTACCTACTATCTCTTGAAATGCTGGTCCTCAGAACTAGTTTTGAGAACCATAAACTATGTCATTAATCTCATCAAGTGTCCAACACAAAGACAAAGATGTTTGCATTTTCTTCATGTCTTATTTTCTAACCATATCAATCTATGTCATCCTGTCATTGTCACTTGGAGCTAGCTTGAGGAATCGATGGCTAAGTTAGCGCACCTGAATTAAGCAATTAGGTGGTCTTGGCATGATGTGATTAAACACTTTGCTTTCTGTTTCTGCCACCACAGGAAACGGGCATCACCCTTACCCAAAGATGAGCACTCAGGTGGGGTGAAAGACTCTCTGCTGGCCAACTCCTCTGACCCTGTGGAGATGAGAAGACTCAACTACCAGACCCCAGGTAATACACAACAGTCTAACAGCCTTACATGTAGCAACATATGGCAAAGTTTGCAGAGCTTTCCCTCCACAACTGCCCCTGAGAAATGAAGCTATAAGCATTGGTTTTCAGGCACCTTCATATTAGTAAGTGTCAAGACGGATATATTGTGTATTGAGTTTTCATGAACATGAACATCATTCATTATGATTGATTATGATTAATTATGAGTTTCCAACTAGTGTGGCACTCAGTAGAGAGCATACCTCCACCAAGGCCAAAAACCTTACACATGTCTGTCAGGTCCGGATTATTATGTGTGTGCGCATATCTGTACAAAAACATAGATGTAAACACCATAAACATGTCTGATTTTTTACATCAAGACCCATACATTATTTCCTGAGAAATTGAAAGTGAAATCTTCAGAAAATGTCTTATCTCTCAATCTTAGGAAATTGATAAAAAAAATTCCTGGATCGGCCCCTTTAACCCAATGGCCCCCAGATGTATTGAGTTCTTCCCTGGCCCATGCCCCATACCTCCACCAAGTTTGGTGCAAATGGGTTCAGTATGTTTTGCGTTACCTTGATGATAAACTAACTAACAAATACGGGTGAAGACATAATCACCTTGGCAGAGGTAATAAACAAACCAACAAACAGACCTGGCTGAAAACATAACCTCCTTGGTGGGGGTAACTACATTGGCATTCAGTAGAGTGCATACCTCCACCAAGGCCAAAACACTCACACACGTCTTTTGTTCTCAAGTATAGCTTTATTTATTTATCATCTTTAATCCCTCCACAAGGCAGCTGTATGGTTTTATTACCTGTTGTGTGAAATGATGACTTAAGCATTATACAGTTTACACATCTCTACAACTATATGAATTGTCTCATTGCTGTGTCGCAACTGCTATTGTTATTGTGTAATTCTATTAGTTGCATGTCGAATGAAATACTGATGTAAACAGTCCTAAATGCTGCCGGTGCCATATGCACTGTTACTTACTATTAATGATAAGTACAACTCCCTGTGTAATGCGGATTCAGCACTTTCTTCCACCAGATCCGGATTATTATGTGTATCTGCACCAAATAGTACAAGATCATGGATCTCAGCACCATAAATACATCTGATTTTTTACATCAAGATACAAACATTTTCTGAGAAATTGACAAAAGTGTAAAAAAAATACCCAATCACACAATGTTAAGGAAAGTGATAAAAAAAATAAAAAAAAACATCCTGGATCAGCCCCTTTAACTAGATCCACACCAAAATGTAATGGGTTCTTCCCTGTCCCCAGCCCCATCCCACCACCAAGTTTGGTCAGTTCAGTACTTGTTAAATAATCCTGCTGACAAACAAACAAACAGACATGGGTGAAAACATAACGTCCTTGGCGGAGTTAGTATCTCTGATGTTATGTGAACTCCAACTTCCGCTTGCTCTCATGCACCTTTAGTTTAGTGGTAAACTAAGGAAAGTTTGTTGTTTTGGGTAAGTTTGTTGAAATGCGTGACTGTCCGCTATCGTAAGTGTGTGAATTTTAATCAGAGTCTTGCAGGTTCAGCCAATGTTTCTTTCATGAAAATGAGTAAAAAGTATATTCCGTCTCTGTGACTCTGGCTTCCAAAATAAAAACCCTTTGTGAAATTCATCAGTCAGTAATTTAAAAACACAGACGATTCTATCTTCAACACTGAGAGAAAATATCTAAAGGTGACTCAGACCTATAATAGTGTTCCTTAATATATCTTAACTTCCAGATTTCTTTCCTAAATGGTGGATATTGCATTTTGGAATGATTTTTTTTTTCATCTAAACTCTAAACAGCCTTTCCAGAAGCAATCTACTTTTGCAATGAACACCTGCCTTCCTCTTTCTTTTGATGGATCTCTTGTTTGTTAGTGCCTTGTAACAGATGTTGCAGTGTGAAATTCATGTGTCCTGCCTCATTTTGTTATTTATCCTCAGGCTAAAAATCTGACCAGTTCGCAAAAAAAAGAAAAATTGGTCGATAAGAGAAAATAAACAAATCATGTTCGCCATCATACCCGGCACTGGTCAGTGTGAGTGGAGTTAGGCTGAGTGAATTCAGATTCCATCCACGCACAGTAGTGAAGTGTGGTGGGTTTTGAGGAGGGGAGGGTTTGTCAGGGTGCTCGCCTCAGCGTCAGCCTCCTTCCTTTTTCCTCCTGATCTCCTCCCTCGGTCCTCGCTCCTCCTCCCTCCATGAGATCCTTTCATTCCACCCAGCTGGTAATGAGTCCTGCTGCCTCTGATGTCAAGGTGAGCCAGGCAGAGGGAACAATGGAGCTGAGAGAAAATGTCAACCCCAGTGCACGCGCATTTGTGCACTTCTGTGTTTCTGTGTGTTTTCTGTGTGTGTGTGTGTGTGTGTGTGTGTATCCCTTCTCACGGGTTATTAAAGATCCCATTCGCAGTACACACACATGCACACACACAGCCCCTTTGAACCCCTGCAGAGGAATTAAGCAGTGCTGCTGCTCTAACAGAGCCCTGTTCTTCCATCCTCCCACTCCACCTCTTTCCTCTTTTGTCTTCCATTTCCCCTGTAGGGTAATCTCTCTCTCTCTCTCTCTCTCTCTCTCTCTCTCTCCGTGTCTCTGTCTGTCTGTGTCTCTGTCTGTCTCTCTCTCTCTCTCTCACTATCCCCACTCTCTCTTCGTACGTCAACATTTATCTCTTTCTTTCTCTCCCTTTCCACCTCGCTGTTTTGCTTCAAGAGTGGTGATTATCAAAAATCACGTGTGAGACTCCAAGGCTGAGCTGAGTGAATATTGAACAGCCCATTCCTCTGTCTCTTGTTCCTTCTCTCTTTGATTCGCCCACAGCAGGTGAACATTCCTGCTCTGATTCTGATTGTTGTGTGGTTCTGTGAGTAAATGACCTGGTTTATCCTTGCCAGATACTAGTTCTGGTTCAGGTGCTACTTGCAAATACTTAACCGAGATCACTTGTGTTAAGCACTTCTGATAAAGCATGTAGTGCCATTTAGAGCCAAGTGCAATTTGCTGAAAGTAGTCACAGAGGAACATTTTAAAGGGGAGTTCTGGTCTCATGCAAACTGGGTTGTAGTTTGGGGCATTGTTTTTTTCTGTGATAATAAGATTGTACTTAACAAGTCCAATGGAGCAAAGAATTCAGGTAGTCAGACAGTGAAACTCTTCAGGTTAATTAAATTATTTGAAAGAGAAAACAGTCACACAAACTTAGAGTTGAAAATATCCATCAAAGTTTATAGACTCATTTCCTGGTTCAACTTGACCAAGCATACTTACTGTTGATCAGGGATGACGCAGTGTGGAAAGTTTCCCATCGGGTAATGAACTCATGTCTCAATACCACTATTGCTGGTTACACCAGACATTTATAAGAAAAGACATGTGTCGGCTCAATATGTGTAGATTAGAGGTGTTACCTCCAGATGCTGCCACCTTCATTAGATGTAAGGTGTGAGAGTTTGCAGATCGCCTCAGTCTTCAGGTTACCTTTTGGCACAGGGTTTAAATCCAAAATATGACCAATTAGGCACCATGCAATACGATGTTAACAAAATATCGGATGCACTCACTTTTATTTTTCCCCACGAATAAAGTAGTTTAGGATCATCTGGCAAAAAATGTTGGCTTGTTTACCGTCTGTCTGACCACTCACATCTCATGTTCCCACATCTCAGTAATAACTATGGGTTTTATCATTTTATCATAACCGATAACTAAAGTGACGGCCAAAAATATTAAAATAACACCCAAGTTGTAATAAGATTTCCTTCAACGCATCAGATAAAAAATCTGATGCCCTTTACGAAGTACTCCTGTTTACACCTAGCAGTCACAGGAGTATTTTAAAGTCAAGCTTTGTATGCTCTCCTGTTTAACCGCCTAAAGCACACTACTTGAATTGTCCTGAGAGGGCAAACACCAACAGCTGCGCACTCCAACTAGCCTGAAAGGTTATTTGCAGATACTGTTTGGCCCTGGTCTGATCCTGAGCCATCTCCATTGATTGAGTGTTCTTCTTCCTCCCTCCTTCACTCTCCTCTCTCCACAGGTCCCAGCACTCATCGCTGCCCCAACACTCCAAGTTAGTCTGCTCTCTCACCTACTGTATATTTCCCACACGTGCAGTCTCTCTTCCTTTTTCACTCGCTCCTGATCCCATTCCCTTGTTGCAATCCTGACAGACATCACAAGCCCACAAGCTTAAAGCCTCTGGCGCTCCAAGGATGCAGCAATGTCCTCTCTAGGCTGTGAACTTCCCACACCTTTTTTGGTGCGGAAGCAGAGGGCTAGATGTTTTCATGGATAGTTTAGCAGTGCGGACAGTTACACTTGCTCTACATTAGTTGGTATCTATGACTTCACTCTCCATTTAACCAGCAACATGGCTATAAAAGACCTGGCAGCACACACGCAAACACGTACACACTGATGTTAATGTGGTTATAGGTCCCTCTGTGTGATAGTATTAAATTAGTATAATTGGTCAGGTCTCATTTTGTGCAGTGGCCATAGTTACCAGGTATTAGCCATTAGCATTGCAGCAATAATGAGCTTGCAGCAGTCATTCATCATGACCTTATAGGTTCGCTCAGCCAAAGGTGCTAATGTTAATATCTATAGCATTTGAAAGTGTCTCTCTGATCTCTGTGTGACTTCAAGGCTATATGTTTGGTTAATGATGCTCCATGTATAACTTTATAGCGTTGTCATGCGTGGCATACAGTTAACTTTTAACACATAGGGCAAGTTCCAAGCAATCCGTTTAAGCACAGAGCCTTGCCAAGTTCAGAGGCACAGGGGGAATTTGTGTCGGTAGATTAGCAATAAATCATCCAATAACCCAGCGATGAGAAATCTGGAGAGCGGCAGGGGGGTTGTTTGAAATTAATCCAGCCCAAGCGCTCCAGGCTGGGCCGAGAGATAGTCTATTGTAGGGAAAGAGATTTTCAAAGAAATGAGTTTTGGCTGGTGACCAGTCAGTTTTTTTCCTCTCTGGGAAGTGACAGTGTGACTCATTTGTAGAGACTTGTGGGTTCTTGCTCTGATCCCACCTCTGCCACCAATTGAGCGTTGTGGAGTCAGAGAGATGTCTGCCTCCTGCTTCCTTCCAGGAGCATGCTCACCCAGTCACTCATGTGCATCGCCAAGCCAGCCCCACCTCTGTCCTCCTCACTTAGCATGACGATATCACCAAATGTCACCAGCCTGTTTCAACTTGCGCGCTCCCTCGCTCTCTCTCTCTCTCTCCCTCTCTCTCTCTTCTCTCTTTTCTCCCTCTCTTCATGCATTGTTGAACAAAGTGCACTCTCCTCACCGTTACACAGCCACCTCATGGTCCCACTGGCAGCCTCACTCACCCTGTGGTCCAACCAGTGTTTGTGCAAGTCGATGTGCATGTATCATGTAGGAACAGCCAGGTCTCACTCTTGTCTTTGTCTTCTTCCCTCTTCTTCCTCCTCCTCTTCCTCTCCCAGGGATGAGGGAGCACCCGCCCATTCCTGTCGTTGACCTGGCTGACCACATTGAGCGACTGAAGGCCAACGACGGCCTCCGCTTTTCCCAGGAGTATGAGGTAAGAGCCGTGCACTAATAGTGTATAGTGTCTCTGCGTCTTTCAAGCATACAAATGTGGATTTTTTTTTTTGTTATCATGTCTAGGAGGAAGTTTGTTGTTTATGTCTCTTTGATCCCATATGCATGAATTCTAATGGATTATGGAAGACTTCTTTCACAGACGTTCTTCAGTCATTTTTACAGCTCTATTACCAATCCCACCAGGAAACCAACACTTACATTAAATGCTGCGAGATGCTTTTTCACAAAGCTAGCAGGTGGCGAGTTGCTAAAGCAATCTGTGTGCGTCTTGATGTTTCCCCGAAGAATGTTATTTTGCAAGCGGTCTCTCCGATGCAACTCTGCAAGGGATTATCTCGTGTCAGTGTTCTTCCTTAAATAAAAAAATAAAAAAAGGAGCAAATTTGCATTTAAAGTGGCACAAACTTGGTTATGGGACTAAGCAAGGCCAGATGAAGAGGAAGAGGCATCCTTGAATGCAGAAAAACAAGAGCTGTCTTTTATTTATTTGTTCTGATTGTTCAATCGGTTTTGTCTAATCAGCTCTATTCCTCACATCGATGGATCCAACTAGGCTGTCGGAGTGATTGTAGATCTTTTTTACATTCGCTGTGACCTAAAAGGTTACGTGATTGCCACTGTCTGTCTGTGACCAGCATACGTTGCTCCAGCATGAAATTTGCAGTGCAATTTCACACTCCAGAGAGAAACAGCAAATTTATTTTGATGACCTCATGACCTTTCCCCAAGCATCACCACGAGTCCAAACTTTAGCCAACATTTATAACTGCTCTGTTATCTGCCCTGTCCAGTGTTTACTGTGAAAATAACATCTATTTGAAAGCTTATATAACTGTTCTATTATCTACCCAGCAGTGTTCCCCACATAAAAGAAAAAACATTTAGAACCATATGTGGTGCTTCATTTTGTTAGTCAACCATGTTTGGGCATTTTGTCTCACATGATTAAGGCCTTATGCATTCAGATTTCATACATGATTACATACATTTTCTTCTCAGTTATAGTACTCCCATCTAATGTCTTCTAATAGAACAGTCGTGCATAAATCCCACCTTCAAGAAGATGGGATTTATGTTCAGTTTTTCTTGAAATTGAGAGGTCATTGTTGAGGCTGTAATTTGTTGAGCTGTTGAAATGTCTGGTCTTATACTAATAGGAATATTTTGTCCACCCCATTTCCATTAATGAGGATAGAATAAAACACATAAAAAGAACAGTCTTGTATGAAGTCTGTGAGAAGGGCCATTATAATGCTTGACGGAATATACATTAAATGTTTGTAAACGGAGTTACACATTTTATAATAGCGTATGTAATTGTAATAGATTTTTGATGTGGTTCACTGTGAAATTAACAGCTAACTGGGGAGATAATTAGGCCTTGGTAAAAATCTGCACTCAATTAAGTGCTTTCTTGTGTTGCTCAGTGCCTCTCCAGCACATTGCCCTCCCGGCCTGTTGAGTTAGTGTAAACGAATCAAGCCAGAGAAGTGGCTTGTATGACTGCAGGCAACCAGCCCAGCCCCATTCCCCCCCTGCACCAGTCATTCCAAGCCAGGGAAGACCCCCTCCATGCCCGGCAGATGGCCGCCCGTCTCTGTGCCAGCTGAGGCGCTGTGGCAGAGCTCATGGCGCTTTGTCACAGTCACGTTCGCCGGCTGCTCCCGTTGTGCCTTACCCCAAAGGCACAGAAATTGTAGAGGCTTCACCACTTCCTCTCCCTGATGTTTTAGGCGGCCTGACACTTCCTTTACCACCAACGCCAGTCCGCATCACACTGAGCAATGAGAACACTGGGTAATGAGCAGAATTTGTCAATCAGGCATGCTGCAGCACCCCTGACAGTTTTTTTAACGTGGGAAGCAATATCACGCTGCAGTCGTCATAGCACTATCATTATGTTCATTTGAAAGCATTTCCAGTGTGTCAGCGAGAATACCTTCGGCGTTTGCTTCTCACCTCTTTCTACCATCTCTACCTTACTTGTTTGTGTAGTGGGCCTGCTGTGTTCAATGAGCTCTCAAATGGATATGACATGTTTTGACTGCAAATGAAATCTTTCTCTTCATACTGGCAGGCATGGACAGAGAAATTGGCAGTGCTGAGCTCATCAGCAGCAATAGGCCTATACCCACATGACTCTCAGCACTCAACAATTTTGAGCTGCAGTAAAAGTTTCTTGCATATGAGAACTCCACAATTTTCATTCATCTTGTTCAAAATCAAATACCATGTGCACTAAAATAGTCTGGTCTAAAATAACTTGTTCAGACTTATACCATATTTATACCTATGTGGGTGTCACTTTCCTCCGTAGGAAGACATAGCGGGAGCTAGAAAGTTATTGTTGTTGTAGGACAGTACTGAAGGCCAATTTGCTGTACAACATCTTGATAGTTACAGTAGGACAAACCACACCTTCCTCATGTGTGGCTTAGTACAACACTTGTTGTGTTGCTGTTTTGCTAATCATTTAATGGCCCAGCGTTCTCTCTGGGCCTCACCTTGCACCCTCTATTTAATCCTTTATCCAGTAATAATTATCATTATGTTTGAGCTGTCAAGTTTTGACATGAAATAACCTCTAATAAGTAAATTAGCGTTACAGCCACAGTAAGTAAGTGAAGGAATTTCAAAGGTGTCGTTCTGAGTCCTGCTGGATTTGTGAGGCGAAAGGTCCGGGGAATTAGTGGACATGGTTCCGGTGTGAGCTTAGAGGGATCGATACAGAATAACAAGAGACTCTGTGACATTATTGAGCCAAGGGATGGGAGGCCGTCACATATCTCCCTAGATCAATATGTATGCAGTCTACTGTCGTCTCAGCCCGGGAGACAAATGATGTAAGATGGAAAGGGTTAGAAACAGAAAGAAGCTATAAGTGAAAGGGTGAAACAAAAATACGAGATAGGAAAAGGCAACAGAAATAGAAGATGTGAAAAGAAAGGAGGACAGAGAATGAGAGGAATCTGCTTCGTTACAAGAAGCAGTCATGCATGTGACTTCTAAGAATTAGGTAATTCAGTAGGACCATCCTAAAGGGAGAGGACGAGTGTTTGTGTTTGCCTGCAAGATTCAGCAAAAGACTTATTCAACAGCTCAAACCAATTCATTCTCATCATGTTGGATATAGAAACTGGAGAAATATGTTGCCTCTCTTGGCTCAATCAATGATGATGATTTGAGTGAAACAAGTGCCTTCATATTTCTGCTTCGTTAGCATTCAAGTCCCAAATGTCATGCAAATGATTAACCCGTTAATGCACTGACAGCAGTTGCAGTGTAGCCTGCAATATGGCGCTTTGTTAACTGATAGCCTCAGACTGCACAGTGTCCCACACAATATAAAACCGCTAACCTTTAGCACTCCACTGTGGCTTTTCAAGTGACATGATGTGGGTGTATGTTCCATTTAAAGGCTTTGTTGTCCATACTATACTGCTGCAGAATGGGTTTCAGCAGACAGCAGTGTAATTTTGCCCTATCCTCTTACCAATGTTGCACTCAAGAGCTTCCCTTTGTGTTTTTATTATTTTCTCTTTGCTTTTCTTGGCTCTGTGTCGACTCTCTTATAATTGTTCTCTCTCCGTCTTTCTGTTATTTGCCCCCTCTCTTTTCATCCCTGCCCTCTCTCACAGTCCATTGATCCAGGCCAGCAGTTTACCTGGGAGAACTCCAACATGGAAGTCAACAAGCCAAAGAATCGCTATGCAAACGTCATCGCCTATGACCACTCAAGAGTGGTACTTACCTCTGTTGATGGTAAGAGCTCATGTAACCACTTAACCTTTCAGATAGCCATTGACAGAGGCTGCCACTGCTTGAGGCCTGCTTCATCAGTACCAGGGACATTTTGTTTGCCTGCAGCTGCTACTTTAGAAAATCTGAGTTTTTATCCACAAAGCCCATGTAACTGTTTTTCTTGGATACAGTATGTTATGTTCATTTGAATGTACCAGTTATCATAGGTGATTGATAGAGGTAGATTGTCTTTGTACAATCTGTATCAAAGTGTTCAATATCAGTAAGAAGAAATCTCCATAAATGTATCATTCATTTTTATTAAAATGATTCTGATCTTAATTTAATCTCTGTGACCGAGCAATATTGTTAGATCAAATAACCATAACAATGTTCGCTGCTCCTTGTTACAGCTGTTCCAGGCAGCGACTACATCAACGCTAACTACATTGATGGCTACAGGAAGCAGAATGCCTACATCGCCACACAGGGGCCTCTGCCAGAGACACTAAGCGACTTCTGGAGGATGGTGTGGGAGCAAAGATCCAACACCATCGTCATGATGACTAGACTGGAGGAGAAGTCACGGGTAAGGAGAGACACTGTGATTTACTATAAAACACTGTAAAGTAAAGCAATCAGTCAGTGACCTCATTCCTTAACAGTTAATTATGATGCATTGATTTATTGATGTGTGCATACTCAAAGATTTAATTACATAATTTATCAATCATAAACACCATATGAATAAAAATGATTACTTCATAATGTTTTAGTGTTTATGTAGTAAAGAAAGAAACCACAAACACATTTTCCTGTTGTGAAATGTCATCGAAACACATTTGCTTGTAGCACATAATGGAAGAATAGAGGAGAATTGATGTCACTTTTTTATGTGATACAACAACCTTTAGCACTACCTTTCAGCCAACAGGAGGCTGCTACAGATGGGGAGAGCTGCAATATTAGGGGGAAAACAAGTTACTTTCTTGTAAATTTTAGGGCCATTGAATTTGACAGGACTATGACATATTAGACAGTTTTTTAAATGTGAAATGTGCAAAGTTGAAATGTGGCCAGAAGTTGAGTTCCCTGACATACATATGTTTATATTTATGTAGCTCGACGGCAGGGAAGTAACATTACACCCAACAAAGCCTGAAGGCATATAGACCCCCAGTCCTACTTTAAAGCAGGATTTGTCAGCCTGATCAAAGTCACAAGGACTTCAAAGGATATTTTGGTTGTCTGTGGACAGTATCGCTTCACGTTGCTTCTCTTCTATCAAGTCTTCAGCAATCTCTAAAAATTTCTGCATGAATTCCTTCTAAATCTGTTTGTGAAGTAAAATTGCACAATAGCTTTTTACCGTCTCCCATTTTCCCTCCTACTGTTTGTTTGCCGCTTATGGTTGAGTTGCCATGGTAACTTTGCATATAATGACAACATACGCATACCCTTTACTGAAAGCAAGGTACGTTTTTCGGTTAATTATGAACATGTACAGTGTAGTTATATTTAGAGATTCATAATAATGTGAATTCTCTTTTGTTCATTATTTAGAAATTGCTTAGAGAGCTCAATACTTGATTGCCACATATTTAATTTTGTAACACCATGCCAAGGTTTTATAGACAGAGTGTCTCATTTGTGTATGCATTTTCTGAATTTGGCTCTCGAAAGCCACGGTGCTATAATGAAAACTCTGAAGTTGAAGAGTTAAGAGGATTGTCACCGAACAACACCCGTGGGCTCCTAAAAATACATTCAAGCTAATAAAAGCAAAAAAAAAAAGAGGACATGGGAAACTTGAGATTCAAAATTGGGATGGGTTTATTTAATTACCATCACAAAATCATGCTCATGAATTCCTTGGAGGAAATAAACCAGCGTGGAGCCTTGCCAGTATGTGGTGCATTATTAGTGTGTGCATACGGTGCCTTAATGAAAGAGTCCCCAAAATAAGAACTGGAAGTAACAGGGATTGTAAATGAAAGAGTTCATTTCCAAAATCATACGCATTGATTTTTTTTTTTTTTTTTGGGTGGGGGGTGGGTGGGTCATTGCCTGAAGCTCAATTCATCCACAGTGAGTATGCAAAAAAGCAACTCTTTGTTAAGTAAAGATTTAAATTACTTGCCATCTGTCAAAACACTATGATCTGTTTTAATTTTTATCTGTCAGTGATATCCATCATTTAGCCAAATTATGAGCGCACCATGTCTTTTTGGAGCAGAGCTCATTTATTTGTACCTCGGAGAATACCTGCAGTGCGGTTATGTTTGATGAGATGGCTTTTATGACACTTTCAGTCAATCTCAGCAAGAATAAACGCATCCTCTCAAATACCTCTCTGAATATTTAGTGTGTCAGAGTGGCAGGTTCACAACTCTGTGACAGATGACCATGCTCCCATGCTTTGATCCCAGAGTCACAGCCACATATATACTGTATACTGTACATAGGAACAAAATAATGGAGATCTCACAACATAAGGAACCTGAAATGAAACAGCCGCTCTTTAGTATGACGTCATTAAAGCTTTGGAGTTTGATTTCCAAACCAGGAGGGGGTGACTAACTCCTGTTTTAATCCCTAAAAACAGTTTTTAGTTGCATGTTGACGTTTATACTGTTGATAGAATTTGCCATACAGAGTAAATTAATGTGTTAACTGTGTATTAATAATAGATTGTATGTATAAATCCCAATTACCACCTCTACTATACAAAGTAAATGTTTAGTTAAATGACAATTAGGATTACGTATATGTGATATAAATGTCTGTCACAATATTTAAATAACTCTTTCCAGTGCAATATGAGGCAGCAAACAGTGAATGGAATTTATTAGATTGCCACTGCATTGAAAATGACTTTATTTAATAAGTGGAGCAGTCCTGAAAAATCCTATCAGGCTGTAAATTGCATCAAACAAACAATGTTTGCAAGTTGATAATGAACAGACATTTAATAAGATAATTACAAAAAATCACAGAAAACTGCCTGTACCCCTGATTAGACACGTGGTGCTGCTACATTTTCAGGGATTTCTGTTATTTTGTCCAGTCCCTTTACATAAATACACATCCTCTATTTGTGTCTTTCTCTCTCACGTACGCACACAGACATACACATATGGTGTGTGAGTCAACCTCCCACCACCCAGCCCAACCCATGTCTTATGCCAAACAGAGCAGGAGCTTGACAAATATGATGAGATCCGGCAGCAGGCAAATTTCAGTTTCCTCTCTCACTATCATTACCAGTTAGTAAAACCCTAAAAGGTCAGAACTTGAAATGAGACCAGAAGTATTACTCGTGTGTGTGTGTGTGTGTCTGTGTCTGTGTGTCTGTGTGTCTCTGTGTGTCTGTCTAGATAAGGGGTCTGTGTCCTCTGCAAAAGGCCAGGTGACGACATATGAGAAGCAAGGTTCAAAGCAGAAGCAGATGATAGTGAAACCTGCGGTGTGTGTGTGTGTGTGTGTGTGCGTGTGTGCGTGTGTGTGTGTGTGTGTGTGTGTGTGTGTGTGTGTGTGTGTGTGTTTGCTTGCGAGGAAGAATATGCCACCCAACCACAGACAGCACAGAGATATTCATTACAGTGGTGACTGCTAATCCATATGTTTATACTGCAAGCGGTTCCCTATCACTCAATTGAGTTTCTCCTGCAAGGTCTGCCTCTGCCTCTGAATGGGAGCTGTCACCAGGGGAGGTGAAATGTGAGGGGGTGAATTTTAGCTCTTTTTGTTTGTCGATTTGTACTAGCTCGCTGAGACAGCCAAGGTGCTTCCAAATGTCAGCTTGGCACTGCAGTATCAATATGATTAGCTTACCCGCATCACATCTCTTCCTCTCATGTTATCCAAATCAATAGCAGCAGCAAGTCCTAGTCCCAGAAATTCTGACATTAGAACAGTGCCTGCATTTGTTCAGTTTCTATATGGAAAATGAAAGTATAGCAGCATTTTCTTGCTTATCTGAGATGACTAATTTTCCCTACATACTTTTAAAATGTTTCGTTTTAAAAATCTTTTTAGCTGATGCTGTTGTTCAGAGTGCCTTTGACTGATTGAAGACACGTCGTTTGGAAGACAATTGTTAGGGACTTAACCTGCCTCACAGAGTCAAACTACATGTTGTAAGCTTTTCGGGTTTTGCTGTTTCAGTCTCGAAAACATTCTCTGAGATTTTGCTGAACCCAGAAGCTTTAAGAAAGCTCAGCTGGTTATGCAGTGTTTAGATAATGATGTGACTCATCACCCCAAACTCGCAGACCCTGTGAACAGCTATTAAATTAGGTGTAAAAATCACATGAAGCATGATTGTGTAACTGTATGGCCTATTTTTGACTGTAAATTATTCACAAGTGGTTTAGGCGGTGTTCAGCAATGTTTCCGGAGCAGACACCTTACTATTGCTGTTTGAAAAGCAGAGCCAAACGCCAATGACAGCCAGCAGTGCGTTTCATCAATCTGGTGCAGAAGGGTTCATGTAGATATCTCAGTGATGAAGAGGACTGTCAAAGTCCGTCTTTGTTCAAATCTAATGCCAAATAAGCCTTGCAAAGCACAAGGAGTGAAGGGAAAATTGTGTCAAAGGCCAGTCTGGCATTTTCATATATCCATGGAGTGAAGCAAAACCTCTCTGTGGCAATGTTCGAAGGATCTTCAGCCTCATCCATGGTTAAGTTTGTTCGCTGCACATATGGAGCCAGGTGGCTTAACCTGCTGTCCATTCACAGCAGGCCAGAACGGGCTTTTAGACACATCTCCCTCCACATTGCAGCACCCAATCATTACAAATGCACCAAAAGCATACATGACAAAGGGCTGCGAACTACCTGACAATTAGCTAATTGAAAATGATCACAGGCTGGTAAAAGACAAAGTGGGCTTTTTAATGCCCTTTTGAAGCCCGTTTCAGATGCAGACACACATGGATGCACATGCATCTGCCTGATTCACTGGTGCTCATTTTTTAGGAGATACAGCAGCTGACTCTGAGTCTTCAGTTTTTAATTAGACAGTGGACAAAGCCTTTGATCTGACCCCTCTAATGTTCCCTTCTTGTTAACCAGTGTGATCCTACAAGCCTCTCACTGGCCTCACGGTGGATGTAAGAGGCAGTTCACTCCTGACAGTACGCCCTCTCTCTCTCTGTCTGTCTGTCTCTCTCTCTCTCTCTCCCTGCCAGGTGAAGTGTGACCAGTACTGGCCATCGCGAGGAACAGAGACCTATGGGATGATCCAGGTCACCATGCTTGACACCGTGGAGTTGGCCACTTACAGCGTCCGTACCTTCGCCCTCTACAAGGTACAGTGCTGCCTTCTTCTTTTGCAGTTAACCATATAGCGAGGCATGCTCATGAAGGACATGTTCCCAGCAGGTAATTGCTGTTCATCATTAATGGGGTCATATTTTAAAATGTAATTTCTTATTTTTCCTGAAGACCGATAAAGGCTATTACAGCTGGAATCGTTTTTTAGCCGCTGTAATTGGTTTTTAACGTCCAAAATTTGTCTCTTGTTCTCTAAAAGGCAATGAAAGATTTCATTTTTTTCACTTTGATTCATATACTTAAGTGCTGGGTAATGTGAGTGATACTCTGTCCTTTTACTTCTCCTCTTCCATTACTTACTTATAATTTCTAACATTGTTATAATTCCTAATTAAATGCAAGTCTCTAGCTGGAGAAAGTTATTTGGTTTCAATAAGGAATGGTGACAATGCCAAGAAACTGTTTCTGCTGAATTCCAAAATTATACATATTATCTGCACCTACACTTTCAGAGTGATCACAGCCGAGAAACTAGAGCACACTATGTGCTGCTATCAAAGTTATGAGCCCAATCGCAACCTTTGCTTAAAATAGCTACATTTCTGACAATTAAATCACATCATCGCATTTTAACTGTAGAATTTCAGCTCCCTTTAATCAAGTAGTGTGACCTTTAGCTGTTCAAAACATTTGTTCCCAGCATGACAATTTTTTTTTTTTTTTAAAAGGCAACCAATTACATTTCACAATGTCAGAACATCCCACTAAGCTCAAGCTTACACCTCTCTGCCTCTCATTCTCCTGTAGAATGGCTCTAGTGAGAAGAGAGAGGTGAGACAGTTCCAGTTCATGGCCTGGCCGGATCATGGGGTGCCAGAGTACCCCACCCCCATCCTGGCCTTCCTACGGCGGGTAAAGTCCTGCAATCCTCCAGATGCGGGGCCCATGGTGGTCCACTGCAGGTGGGTGCCCACGGAAATGAACTGGTTCTTTTCTTCTTTCTTTAGACAGTTGTATACAAGTAATTGCTTGATTTATGTTTCATGTTGTTTTTTTATGTCGTGTTTAATTGACAGAGTGACATCAACTCAAAAACATCCTTCAATGTCCTGAAAAACAAAATGTGTTAATCCAACATTATATTAAATGCATTAATACTGGAATAACATGAAAATATCATTTGTAGAGAATGTCATTATGAAATTAGCTATACTGTCAGTATTAGAGTTGAAACCAATACTTTATTATTATAAATCATTATATCATTATTTTATGACGTGATCATTTTCCTTTTAATGATTTTTATGGCTGACAGTGTCACATCAGAGGGCAGAGGTGTGTTATATCAAAGGGTGTTACAAGTGCATTGTAAATGACACCACGTGCAACAGAGACTTTCAAATATTATTTTTGGGGTCATCTTTTTTCATCCTCCTTCATTTGGGCTCAGTTATTCTGTGTTTTGTATTTTCCAGCCAGTCATCAGGCCTCTCAGGATGCTTTTACAGTGTCAAATTTTCTGCACATTCTACAGCAGCAATTTCATTATGGTCCAGCTCTTGTGCTGCAGGGTGTAAATCAGCTCACCTGGAAAGCATAATGTCCAGTTTTCAGCTGTCAAGCACGGAGAGAGAACATGATAAGACCGGGAAGCTTACCTTACACTACAATACTATTCTAAATGCATTCTGACATATTTCTGATTTCTGCACCGAATAGTCACATTTGGATAGACACACATACTGTTCGTATATCATAATAAGTGTATACACAGCAAAAGGGGCTGGCTAGAGAAATTAACATTATTATTATTAACTTTCTCATTTAAATAGTGACACCTTATAATACAGAACTCATTTGTAGCCTATATGATACATTCTAGTGACCTATATATTAACTTATTACAGTTGTGTGAATGATGAAATATCAGTTATATACAGTGAAACATAAAATGATTTACCTCCCCTCGCTCTCTGTCTCTCTCCATCAGTGCGGGCGTGGGTAGGACTGGCTGCTTCATCGTGATCGATGCCATGCTTGAGCGTATGAAGCATGAGAAGTCCGTAGACATCTACGGCCATGTGACTGCATGCGTGCCCAGAGGAACTACATGGTCCAGACCGAAGATCAGTACATTTTCATCCACGAAGCCCTGCTGGAGGCTGCCACCTGTGGCAACACTGAGGTGCTGGCCCGCAACCTGTACGCCCACATCCAGAAACTCACCCAGCCCCCGCCCGGCGAGACGGTTACTGCGATGGAGCTGGAGTTCAAGGTGACTGATGAACACACTCCTCAGACAAGAATTACTCAAGGCTCTATTTGATTACTTATTCAGTGTAAAAAATAAACTTGAGTTGTCCTTGACTCCTACAGAATGTAATGAAGCATTTAACTTAGCAAAAGACATTTTACAGCTTTTTCTAATTTATAGTTTACTGGATAGTACACAGGGCTGACACTGTACAGGAAATGATGTGAGCTTTTACTTAATGATTAACAGTAATTGAAAAAATTATGTTACTATTCTGCATGTGTATCTCACTCCACCCTGATATGCAAGCACCAGGCTTATTTCGCTCACTCTTACATTATCTAAGATTTCCAAAGTGCAACAGACTAAAGAAGCGAACCTTCTGAGGTTTAAGTGCCCCTTCATTTCAGTGTCGGAAATAATTAATTCAATCAAATAAGCTGAAGCACAGAAATTTGTATTGGTCAGACCGGTGCTGAGGCGTCACAGCAGCGAGCGTAGTAACACGAGTACAAACACAAACACATGTTTCAGGGACAAGCAGACCAGGACAAACACACATAAACACAGAAACACAAACACATCAACACACCTCCGCGTGGAGAATGAAAAAATGACTGACGCACACACATACACACAGCTGGTGTTCAAGGTGACTTGCAATCACACGCACACCTTCTGTCAATAGCCATCAGCTGTGATGTTATTACACACTTTCCTCCCAGCGCGGCTCTGCCATTAGCCCTCTTATGACCATGATCCATTCTGTTTGAAGTGATAATAGCATCTACACTTCTGCCAACGACAGAGAATGAAAGAGTGAGAGAATGATTGCAGTGTATGTGGGGGCCACAGCCTCCATGCCCACACAGTCTGGCCATAACACACACACAAATTCTCCCCGAGTACATGACTGTCCATACACACTCCTGTGCTGTCCATCTGTGCTCTGACCACTGCCAGCTCTGAGCCTGTCACGCCTACAGTCCTCCTAGGAAGCTCTGGGACTCTATGAGAGACAAGTCCACTGCACTTAGTTATACCAGTCGATATCTAAAATACCTCCCAGCCGTCTCTACTTGACTCTGATGTCTCTCCTTCTGTTGAATTTCTTATTTATCTAGACAGAAAACTTTGTCTGAATAAAGACTCGTCGGGGAAGAATTTCAGACTTCTTTGTCTGTTTACTTCAGGTGACAGGGCACTCATTTTTTTTTCTCTCCATCTCTCTCTTCCTGTCTGGTTTGTTCCCACCTTTTAATAAACAGAGACTGGCCAACTCCAAAGCCCACACGTCACGGTTCATCAGCGCCAACTTACCCTGCAACAAGTTCAAGAACCGCCTGGTCAACATCATGCCTTTTGAGTCCACTCGTGTCTGCCTGCAGCCCATCCGTGGTGTCGAGGGCTCTGACTACATCAACGCCAGCTGCATCGACGGCTACAGGTCAGCAAAGGACTTATACGTCAAGACTTGAGTTGAATACAATGGCTCTGAAGTTAAAGTGCTGACTTTGTGCTTTTAAGGACAAGGGTGATATTAGTCTGGACCTGTTAATCCAAATGAGCAGACTTGAAGGTAAAAAGCCCCCAATAGCCAAACGTAACAATGGCTGCCTCACGGGCCTGGCAGAGCATCATCAGGGAAATACCAAATGTCTCATGATGATAACGAGTCATAGACTTCAGGCACACATTGACTGAGCAAGATTTGTAACCACACATTAAATATAATGACTATATTTAGTTTATATTCACTTTAAAAATCTGGGGCTTATACATAAAAAAAAAGCTATAATCATACACAGTTCCCCTAAAATGGATGTGAACATCCTTAAATTAAATCTGAAAGTCAGCACTTTAACCTCAGTCACTGTTTTATTTAAAATGTAATGCCCTGAGTACGGAGCCAGAAATCGGAACAGAAATTGCATTGCTTTCCTAATACTTCCTTGACTGCACTGAATGTGACAGGTCTGCAGTTGTTTTCTGCCATCAGAGATTTTTACAGGTGTGAAAAATACAGAAAATATTCACAGTGGACTAGATAAAAATGTATGGGAGGGGACTGAAGATGAGGCCACAGTGGGTAGTATCCACTTGCACGAATTACTCCCCGCTCTGCTGATGTGGCTCTCATCCGCTAAGCCACTACCACTTTCCTATCGAAGCTACTGCATGTCCTTGTGTGCTCTGTGAGTCCAAATTGCTTCCTAGAGGGAGGAAGATGAAAAGGCAGCTCTCTGTTTTATATCTATATAAGTTCAGGCAGAGACAGACAGAGCTGACTCTTCTGTGGTTGAAGTGTACTGCGAGGGGATGGATTTAGCAGGCGTGAAATGCCATTCAGTCCGTACGGGGTTCTGCTTCGTACTGGGCTGCGACAGAGACAACACCTCAACCCCCCACCCCCCCTGTTTCTACGGTCCTGTCGTTAATGAGAAGATGCTCCACAGAGGCTGTCCCTCCATTGTTGATGTGTAAATAGCATAATTGCAGCAAGAGAGATTGTAATGAAGTGTGTTTTCCAAACTCCTCCCTCCCCTTTTTCTTCTCTTCTCCATTTCCTCCGCTTTTCTCTTTTTCCTTCTTTATTTTTACCCCTTTATATCTCTGTCTGTCTCCATTCTCCTCTGTAATCTGTCTCCTTCGCACCTCTTTGCTCATTCTCTCTCCTCCCACCCTCTTCTCTCACTCACCATCTTAATTTTCCATCCAAACATCATGGCAGAGACAGACATATCCGGGTGGGGACCTGTTGTGTGCACCGGCGGCACTGTGTAATTAAGCTGCTTTTAAGCCCAGGCATAAATAAAAACTAAACAGGAGCCTCCAGTGCCCTTCACCCCAGCGCCTTCAAGAAAAGCCAATAATATGCTAAGCTAATGAGAGGCGAACCATTGATTCCAGCTATGCTATCAGGGGCACGAGCCCTGGATATGCTCTGATGCAGGCTGGAGTTTTAGCATTGTAATGAGGTTGAAATGAAACACTATGTCCTCAAGCACTGCAGTCATGTGGGATGATGCAGAGAGCGCTTTGTGCTGTTTGGCAGCATGCTCATTGGGACACTGTGTGCAGAGAAGTCAGTATTGTGTGATACGGTTAGAATTGTTTTTGTTTTGGCTAGGGGCCGTTTTATGGGGAGGTTAGAGGGGTCCACCCTATCAATTTGAAATTTAGCATTCATCCTTTTCGTACATTTTCATCTCCTTGCTTCTCTTTTCTTCCCTACTCTCCTCTCCTCCTTTCCTCAGCAGTCAGTTCTACTTTGCACTCCAATGACCAGCTGGAGAGAGCAGTGCTCACTCTTTTCATCTCCCCACATTTTCCTCTCTACATCCTCTCTCTGTACTTTGTACATCTCTCTGCTCTTTGCTTTGCATTTTTCTTTCCCCCGTTTTCATCTTTTTAATTTGATTCCTCACTCTGTTGCCTCCCCCTCCTCGTATGCCATCTCCTCTCCACCAATCTGTTGTTTCTTTATTTGTGCGAGCGAGGCCCTGAGCATATTCTAATCTCCCGGTTCCACATTAGTGCCTTGCCTGCAGCACCTTCATTAGTTGTTCAGCCGTGGCTCAGTGTGTGACTGAGTGCATGCATGTGTGTAGTTCCGTGTCTGAATATACATGCGAAACTACTGCATGCGAAAATGCGTACACCTGGATGCGAGCTAACATGTGCTACAAACATGTGAGTGTGTGCATGATCATGTGCGTGTTTGTGTGTTGGATTACTCAGCTCCCTCTGTGTCTGTTGATCAGCGCGCTGCTGCCACCTGCTGTTTGACAAAATGAACTGCTCAGCCGGACCAAAGTCACGTAGGACACAAGCACAGCCCTGGCACCTCAGTGGATGAGCTCATCTCTAGTTTTGTGAGCGTATCGAGTGCTCTCTCTCTTTCTCTCTCTCTCTCTCTCTCTCTCTCTCTCTCTCGTTCTGTGTTGTGTTACAGCGAGGAAGAAGGAGAGGATCTAAGCAGGCTTAAATAGCTCAATGATGGTGATAGCTGCCAAGGATTATTTGCTATGTTCATTAAATGTGTAGGAATTTGTTGTCGGCATAATTGCAGAGACGTTTTTGACAGACACTACAAGGACAACAGAACGTTACATTATCTTCAGTTTGCAGCTGAATGCTTTTTAACAACATGCCTTTATGGGTTATGAATCAGTTTCCTACAAGTCATGCTGCTGTAGGTGCCTTGTATATAAATATCTGCCAGATGGTATGTTTCATAGAACAAAAAGTAGAGTAACAGGAAGCTGCGTAGCCTTTGAATTTTATTTGAAAAGATTTGTGTCTGAATGTATTTGATCGTTCTTTAAGACATCAGTTTCGTTGTGTGTCTTATATCCTGTGTCAGGGGGTGGGGGACGGATTAACAGTCTTTGCTAAACGGTCTACAACAACAGCACTCCTTTATCATTAAATCCTTTTCTGGTTATTGCTTTGTGGTGTGCTTTATAATACCAGTTGTGAAAGCGCAATAAAGTTTATGTTTATTTTGTGTAATGTTTAATCTCTGCCTCCTCTGTGTTCATTTGCGTCCTCAGACAGCAGAAGGCCTACTTGGCCACACAGGGCCCACTGGCCGAGACCACCGAGGATTTCTGGAGGATGCTGTGGGAGCACAATTCAACCATCGTCGTCATGCTCACCAAGCTACGAGAGATGGGACGGGTAATACACAAACGTGTTTTACATAAATGCATGCAGCACCTGTAAGGTCAAAGTGGAAGATAATAATCTCAATACTCAGCTGGGTTCAGCTGAGTATTGCGACACAGTGCTCCAATATTAATTCATTCCAACCCTGAACAGTAACTTTGGTTAAAAATTAACTTCGTCATCACCGTGGAACGAATGCATCTGGTTGAAACAGGCTACCGGGTCAGATTTGTCAATAATTGGTTGCATTCCAAGAGTTCTGATAATTCCCATATAGCATGAATGCTTTACACTTTATTAAAAATGGTCAGTTTTGGTAACAAGAGCTAAATGTTATGCTTATTCACAGACCTTTTCATATTGTAGACATAGACTGCTTATGATAGTTTAACTCAACAAAGGGGAAATACACTTAGTCATTTCTTGCTGAGAAGTAGATGAGTAAATCAATACCACTCTCACATCTGAGCTACAGCCAGGAGTCAGTTAGCTTAGCTTAGCACAAACACTGGAGAAACAGCTAGCCTGGCTCTCCGCTGAACGTCATACCCCTGTCTCTGCCTCTCCTGTTGTTTCCTGTCGGCCTCTACACTGTCAACTGTCCAACGCAAAGACACAGGAAAAAAAATCAAGGAGGTGCAAGTCGACAGATGCTTTTACCTTTGAGCAGAACCAGGATAGCTGTTTCCCTCTGTTTCACGAGTAAACAGCTGCTGGCTCCAGTTTCATATTTAAGGGACAGACATGAGAGTGGCATCAATCATCTCATTTTAACACTCAGCAAAAAAGGCAAATAAACGCATCTCTCAGAAACTTTGAACTATTCCTTTTTTCTTTTTTTTTTTTTGTGGAACTTTATTTTTATTAAAGAGAATACAAACATTCCTTAACAGCATCAGCATCACAAGTTATGTATGACAGTGCTAAAGACAAGAGCAAAAAAACAAAAAAACAAAAAAAAACAAAACCTTTGGGCCCCGAGAGCTTATATAGCTACATATGACTGAAAAATAATAAATAAATAAATAAATAGATAAGTGGCTATTTAAGACATTACAGCATTGAACTATTCCTTTTAAGATAAAAAAGAAAAAAAAAAACATCAGGGCAGTCATCTTGGTTTGATTTAATCCATAATATCTTCCACTGAGCTGTTTCTTGTGATTATGTAGGTGATTGTGACAGCACTTAACAGCCTTTTACAGCTTTTTCATCCTCGCATCCATAATCAGTTTATGGAAAAAAAAACCCTCATGCACATTATCGCTGTAGTTAAGGACACAAACAAATTATGTAAATATTTTTGCCATTAAAGTGTATTTAAAAGGCACAGATAAATCTGTCTGGATTACCATTTGTAAGCAGAGACCTTCTCATGACTCAGAATGACTAATAAGGTACAGTTAGTTGTTATAATGAAAATATTCTGTCCTAGTATGCCAGACAGTCATTATGTAAAAGTCATTTTTCTCCCCTGAATGTGTTTGGAAAAGACGTTCTTCAAGTGCTTAAATCTTTTTTCTTTTGTAGGAGAAGTGTCATCAGTACTGGCCAGCGGAGCGCTCAGCCAGGTACCAATACTTTGTGGTGGATCCGATGGCTGAGTACAACATGCCCCAGTACATCCTCCGAGAGTTTAAAGTCACAGATGCCAGGGTATGTTGGCCTCACTGTGTGTGCGAATATCTGTGGGTTTGCCCTTGTGTGTGTGTTTGCCCTTGTGTGTGCTTGTGTGTGTGTGTGTGTGTGTGTGTGTGTGTGTGTGTGTGTGTCTTGGTGGGAGGGGATGAGGATTGATTGGCATTTTACACAAATACAACCATCCATTCCAAATCCATTTAAGGTTTTCATATAAATGCTGACAGTTGTGTTAAGAATTATACCAACTCTGATTTCAAGGTAGAGATGATCAGAACGCATCCCGTGTTATTTCTCCTGACAGGCTGACATCAAGTGAATGCGCCATCAAACATTTTTACCCAGATTTAGTAACAGTGTGCTTGCTCTTTGGATTGTATGTGTGTGTTTGTGTGCTTCTGGATGTGTGTGTGTGCGTGTGTGTTTTGAGATCACTGAAAATACATGAAAAGCATATCTTCCAATCCCCGAGGGCCAGTACTGGAACTCCCTGTGATGCAGTAGTTTCAATGAGCTATAAATAAACTTTACTGTCATCAGAAGGCTCACAGTGCAGCAGCACACTAATCCCACATCCACTCCTCCTTTCTCATACATGTATAGGCTGTATGTGGGCACTGAAAGAGAGAGAGATTTGGAAAATAAAGTCTTGATTTGTACAAAAAAAACAAAAAACATTCAGTCACACATGCTGACACCACAGTGCTGTCAGATGTGTCGCAGTTCAGTGTTGGTCCTTGGATGCCACAGCCTTGCTGATTTTATCTCCTTCCAGGTTGTCAGCTTTATTCATTTCACATCCCAGGTGTGAACTAGATGATTAGATGGCCGCTGTGAAAAACCAGCAGGGTTACGATGCTCGCGGACTTCGACCTGAGAGACTGTCACGGTGTTGTTGTTTTTGTTGAGGGCACATTAGAGCAAAGGTGGAGGAGATGTGTGAGGCACATGCTGCAATGTAGTGTTAATAAAGATAACGAGTGTTATTTGGTCATAGAGATTATTTAAAATGTTAATGTTAACTCTGATGAATAAAATACACGTTATACATTATATTCGTTTTTCTATTTTTCTCTGTACGTTTCGATGCCTCTCAAATGTTGTTAAACTCCTCATCTGCTGCCCCTCAGGATGGCCAGTCCAGAACAATCCGCCAGTTCCAGTTCACTGACTGGCCCGAGCAAGGAGTGCCAAAAACCGGAGAGGGCTTCATCGATTTCATTGGACAAGTGCACAAAACCAAGGAACAGTTTGGACAGGACGGACCAATCACTGTACACTGCAGGTAAGGAGGAAAGATGGAACAGATTAATCATAAAATTCAAACAAGATCTGTAGGTGTGACGGGTTATCGCTACTTCAGAGTTTTGTACATGCTCGCAAATGTTACTGTTTGAATTTCTTATAAATGAGTTCTTATAAATGACTAAGCTTCATATAATCTGTAGTGTTCAACACGCACAAGTACAAGCATCATGAGATAATGACAGAGATACAAACCACATTTCAGATTAGCTGTGACTGTCTACGCTTTTATGACTATCCTCTGTCATTTCAATGGTATTTTCGTCATTTAAAGCCATTTCTAAGAATTACACACATATGCCAGGTCTTGAGGTACACTTAGCTGAAACGAATTAAGACTAATGTATTAGAGTCTACCTTCATGAAGGACTTAATGTTTTGACTGTATTAAAGATGTGATGATTCAATTTTATGGTCAGGTTTGGCGGCAGTGTGTGTTACTGTTGAACTGTATTGTGTAATGCCGAGAGGCTGTCTTATCATCTCATTGATCAGGGTTTACGAAATATTTATATTCATGTGCAAATGCTGTTGGACCCAGGAATGCAGTGAAATAAGATGTACTCTTTATAACCAATGCATTATAAGAACAAAAGTATGCTCATGCTAACAACTCAGGTGGAAAAAAACTACATCCCTTGTCATTACTTGCTTGAAAACACAATGATCTTTAAATCCATAATTTTGTACATTAAAGTCATAAAGAGTCAGTAGACAGTAGATTTATGAAATATCCGTGTGTGTGTGTGTGTGTGTGTGTGTGTGTGTGTGTGTGTGTGTGTGTGTGTGTGTGTGCTCCTCAGTGCCGGGGTGGGCAGGACCGGAGTCTTCATCACCCTCAGCATCGTGCTGGAGAGGATGAGGTACGAGGGCGTGGTCGACCTCTTCCAGACAGTGAAGACACTTCGCACCCAGCGGCCTGCGATGGTGCAGACCGAGGTGAGGACTATGTACTGACAAGGATTTTGTCGAGGCTCAAAATCCCACAGTGACAGGGCGACACTCCAAAGTCAATATTGTATATTTTGAATGTGTGAACCTGATGTTATCTAAAGTGTGTTTTTTGTGGAGTGCTCCACTGAAACAAAGGCTCACTGGCAAATCCTGCTTTAATAGAGGTTTTAGAAGTGCATCAGCAAACTCATCTGGTACCATCACAGAGGATTAGTGTCCATTTTTTTTATTTAAAGAATTAAGAATTAATAAATACACTATATAAGAAACTAGCAACACACATTAAAGAAGGCAGTCATGGTGTGAATTTAAATGGGTTCATGAACATTTTAAGATTTAAAAAAGAAATAAGCTAGATTTTCACGAATTCAGATACATTTAGAAACTGAATACTCTAACACCACTAACGCCTCTAACACATAGCACTACAGCTGAAGTTGTAGACTGGAGTCACTTCATTACTTTTAAGTATTCCAGCTTAACTTGGTAACACCAAGATAATGATGGGTAAACTCATTACTCATAAATACACTTGAAAATACAGAGACATAAGTATAGAAACAAAACCAGGGTTTTTGCTGCAAACCCCTTGAAATGCTTGAAACACACCACCTTGCATATGCACTTCCTCACTGTCCTCCTCTTCTCCACAGGACCAGTACCAGTTGTGCTACAGGGCAGCATTGGAGTACTTGGGGAGCTTTGACCACTATGCAACGTAACCACTCTCTCCGAGCAGCCTCCCTGGTCAAACCTCTCAGGAGTGTGCCAAGTGTCCCATCTCAGCCACCATCCACTCACTTGACCCCCCTAAAAAACCAACCCCCTCGCAGCTACCGGAGGGGAGGAGAATGGGACGTGCTTGCAGACCCAGCGACGAGTTCAACCAATCACAGAGATCCACGCCGACTCAACCAACCACATGAAATTTTGCTTTAAAAATAATAACGGAAACATTACAATGACTATGACAAATAGGACAAATCTTGTACAGACGCGACAGGGCAGACCGGCAGCCAGCCTCTCTGCTCTGTCCAAGCCAAACCTCCCTGATTGTCAAAGGCTACTGGTAGCACTAAGAGAGCATTCGCTCCTTTCTTTGTTAGTTTTGTTGTCAATATTACGATTCATTATGTCAAATGTTATTATTTAGTATACCTTTTTTTTCACGTTTTTAATTATCATTTTAACATCAGACATTTCCTCTGTCTTAAACTGCCCTGCCTCGGGCATGCATTATTTTCATAATCGGTACTTTTTTTATTTTTATCTTAGGGTACTTTAGCACAAGGGACATGTATTTTTAACACGTTCCTAGATACTAATACAAGAGGACCACTGTTCTCTGAGCTGCTGTCAGATTTCTTTTATCATATGACATTATTGTGTTATTCATATTATGTCTCATTACATTATTTTTGGTCTTATACAGTTCAATACATTAGAAAAAAAATTGCCTTTTCACTTGCTGTTTCCGATAAAAAAAAAAAAAAAAATCAACTTTGAGAAAATTGATTTCAGAGCACACACTTGATAAAGTTATCTTTCTGTAAACATGGTAGCTAGCTAAAAAAAAAAAACAAGTGAATTAGCTAACAAGAGACTAAATGAGAGGTGTACAGAAATGGAAAGCACATGATTTCTATGTTTTCTCTTCGTTTGTTTGTTTGTTTGTTTGTTTTTCATCAGAAGCCTATGGCATTGAGGCCTTCATACTCCACAGAGGAGAACTTACCTGAGGAAAACAGACTTTTATACCCAAAGGGTAGTTGACAGAAAATAAACTCCCTGATCTCTGAATATAAACGCTCTTCAAGTCCCTCCCGTCTCCTCGCTGCCCATTAGCCTGGTCGGTTTGATGGAGCTGAACCACACACACTGAAAGGAGCGGAAGTGGTTCATATGGGCTGAGGAGTATGGCCATCAACGCTGGCACCTGTACAGAATCAACCATTCCTACCAGAGGGAAAGAGACTCAGCCCTTTGGACTGAAACCTGATATTATTTTATACAGAAATAGAACTATAAATATATATATAATTATGATTGATTATATATATGTACAATTACACATAGATATATACACAGCTTCAAAAGTATATTGTTAAAAGGATTAATTCTGCTGATCTACCAACCCTAGAGACACTGCAGAGAGCCTGCTGTCCTAGAGTGTGTATTAATGGAAACTCCGTTGTATCTACTGTAATACCATAGTAACTTTTGACAGCTGGTTGTCCATCTGAATGAGCAAAAACAGCACAACCCCCCCACCCCACCCATCAAAAGGAACGACTCCTCACTCAGCACAGGCCATCGCACTACTCAAGCACACATCCTCTCCCACACGAGCCGCAGGAGGGAGCGTCTGATCCGAGAGGCCTGAACGTTATAGCGTTGGTGGTGGTGGAGGTGGCGGTGGGAGGGAGGGGGGACTTGAAAACGCTGGCGAAAAACAAAAATGTTCATTTTTACCTTGTGAATGCTTAGTGCTGTAGGGGTTCGATCTGTTGTACACACAGTCTGTTTTCTATTTGTTGATAAAGAACTGGAATTTAAAAAGAAACTGTTGATGAAAAAGAAAAAACATTGATGTTAATAAAGTTAAATAATTGGGTTTTTGTACAAATCCCGGCTTGTGAAGTTTTGTTTGTTGATGCTGTATTTTACAAAATGCTTGACCGATAAATCTGTAGTTTGTTCTTCTGCTTTTTGCTCCTGGGGTCACCAGCGAACAGTACAGTTTTAGTTCATTATCATGTTTCCTTTGTTTCAAGGGATTTCTAAGAGCTCGTTCCAACGATAAAAGTTCATATCTAGATATTTGGAAGTGTGTGTGGTTGTGTATGTGTGTGTTTGCAGAGGTGTAGCTAGGAATTCTGAAGGATATCCACCCCCTCCTATTTTTTGAGAAGCCGCCAAAACCAATTTTCTTAATTGTTTCTGGTAACACTTAACTTTAAATCCCTCAATTAACATGTAGAAGCGGTACGTAAACATTTAATACATGGTGTCTAACGCACTATGATGTAGTTGCAAGCAGATGTACACTACGTCAAAAGTTTTCGAACACCTCAGTTTTTCCGCTTGTAATGTCCTGGTGTTCTCTGAAACTCAACATGGAACAAATGAATAATTAAAAAGGGGAATCGTGGAATCTCAAACCCTTAATTGAAGCTAACATTTTGACTCATTCAGCTGCTGAACACACTCGTGACGTTCTTTCTACAGTGGAAATTAAAGATTGTTCAGAAAGTTTGTCCCGACATGTTGGTTCCCACAAATGTGTTGTGTTTGCAGTTTGCTTTGCTTTCACCTTCCCTCCAGTTCATCTCAAATCACCTCTGTGGGGTTTACATCAGCAGTCTGTGCTGGTCTTCATCATGTGAAGCCACCGTCTGTTCTTTCCTTCTGATGTTTTGGATCATTGTCTTGCTGTAGGATGAACCTCTGACCAACCAGCCTGTCTTCCTTACTTGCCTTTTTCTCCACATTCTGATAACAACATACAGCAGTACTTCCTGCAGTACAGCACTATCCTAATAATGTATCAGAGGGTGTAGTAACACAGTTTGTTCCAGCACTGCCTTTGTGCAGACAGAGGGTTTGTAACAACAAAAGATGGGCACCTGTGAGTGGAGGCTGGTGTGTAAAACTGATGTTTAGTCGAACACTGTTGTAATAATATAAAATATTAATAACAAAAGTCTTTATAGGAAGTTATACTTGCTGACAAATACTGTACTGTTATTGTGCACCATTTTAAGTGTTTTGAGTCAGTGTGAAGTTCTACTTCTACACTACTACTTCTGCTATACAGTAAACCCCACCATGCAATGTATCTCCTTTTATCGATTCAAAGATGAGTCTTGTATCACTGCACCTGTCAGAGATGATGCAGAATAATGATGATTCATAATTGTGTGAAATCTCAGTTCACTGCTCACTGTCGAGTAAACTGCTCAGTGTTCGTTACATTGGGAACGAGCCAGCAAGGGAGAGATATCATACACACGGTCTAATGACAGTCGTTTTTTGTATGTCACCACGGAGACACTACTGTCAGTCTAATGAATAGATACAGATAGATGTAAATATTGTTTCTTGGCATCACTCCTCAGTTTATACAAATGTGTATGGAACTTGCTAAGTCAACCGTCACTGCAGAGCTGCAGGTTTTGCATATTTATCTGGGCACTGGTTCAAACACATAAACCAACAGGGAACATATTTTCATGTAACTGACTTGTTTGTGCTTTGAACATGTTGGAATGACATGCAGCAACAGTAAAATGTTTTCATTTAAATGCTAATTACTGTTTTATACTTTAGTGCTGCCATGAATTGTGTATTTGGTCCGGCAATATCATAATTTTCTTCTGATTTGATTGTGCACTTAACTCTGAACCGCACGCTGCAGAAATTCACACCTATAATGACGCTGTTGTTCTTTTGTTTTATGATAATAATACTGATATGCTGGGGTTATTTCTGTTGCGCCGTAATTTCAGCAGTGATAATATTCTGTTTATGAAAGCTTCTAGTTTGTTTACATGACAGTGCTTCTCCTTTTTTAAACACACACAGGGGAGTAGCTTTGTGTTATTGTCAGTGGTAGATGTATGATTGTGTGATGTGGAATCTTGGTTGTTGCAGCATCATATGATTTTGTTTTGGATCCCACAGAACCAACCAACATCACTGTGGCTGTATGAATTGTGTCCAGGTGCATGTTTTTTTTTTTTCTTCAGCTCTTATGAAGCCTGCTGCTTTTCCTTAATACTTAAAACAGCCCAAACAACACTGCAGCTTAGTGACCCGTTATCCCTAACCTCAGGAGACACCATGAGCAATCCAACTGGGTAAGGAAATAAAAAAAAAATCATATGGCTGACTAATCTAGATTGCAGTATATCATGATCCTGAGTCCTATCTTCTTGCAGAGATGATTCACAATCTGCCAAAGATGAGGAAGAGCGAAATGGTGAGTTGCTGTGCTTCAAGATTAAAGCCCATTTGGAGGATCTGTTCTCCAACAGTCACCTGGCAGAGGATGGCTTCCTGCTTAAACATGTGCAGAAGAACAAGCAGGGCTACGTGAGTCTCAAGCTCCTCACTTGTTTGAAAAAGGTAAAAGAAAAAAAAAGACACATTTCTTTGGTTTTAGCAAGATTTTGAGCGCTTTCTGTGGTGTTTGCATTCCAAACATTTGAATAAAAACAATGCAGTGAAATGCAAACAAAGCTGAGGTTGCCACTGTTTGCCACAGATAAAGGCCCTGACCACAAACTGGTACATGACTCTAGCAGCAGCAGAGCGCTCAGACCTTCTCGAAGTGAATGATGAGCGCACCAAAGTGAGGCGGATAGAGCCACTTCCCCGATGGCTGCTGTGTTCCCCCAGCAGCAAGCTCCTCCTCGTCTGGAACATTTGTGAGGAGCAAACCGGAGAAGACAGAGCAGCCCGAGGCCTGGAGCGACTTTCCCTCTCAGAGAGGATCTTACAGTTCAGAGCTTACAGTGGTGTTACCTCAGTCTGGATCCTGCATCCTGGCAAAATGCTACCTAAGGAGCTGCAGTGCTACGCCAAACGTCACAGAGAGCTTGGCCAACATTTGTGCGCAGTGGTGAAGTTTGATAGTTTAGAGGCGGTCCGTAAGACCTACAGTGTCCTGAAAGCAGGAGAAGACAAGTCCAATGGGAAGGACATGTGTGTGGTGCCTTTGGGATTCCAGTCAACGCATCACATCAGCAAGGACAAATCATCAGAAGACAAAACTGAGGACGAATCTGTGGACACCCTGTCCCAGAAAAATCCACTTGAAACCTCAGAGGATCCGGTCCAGGAGGAACCCTCTTCACCAGCTACGACTCCAGACACATGTCAGCCCCAAAATACTTTGAACAGTTCCATTCAAAGTAGCTGTGAGCAGATCTCCACCAGCTGCAGCGGCCAGTCCTTCTCTGGGTTGAATGTGAGGTACAGCAGAATGAGCTGGTGCTCTGGAGACTGTGATAAAGAGAGTTTTGGGATCCCCTGGGTGTTGAGGCGCAAATTTGCAGCCAGTGCATTAAACCCCAAAGCACCCGGACTCCCGTATGCATCTGGCGTGATGCAAAGAGTGCTGCGCCAGCCGTTTGGTCCTGACGGCACCAAGGGTTTTCAGGGCAGAGGGAAGCCGCTGAAGCAGATCAAAGAAAGAAGAGGCGGCTGGAGCAGTACCACCTGTGCTGAATAACAAAATCTTACCAAAATTTAAAAGTTGATTAATCAAATTAAATATTTATTGCATTAAACAACAAAAGCTATATTAGTTTTGGCATCTCTGTTGGTGAGAGGTTGTTTATTCTGGGAGACATGTAGTTGTAAACCACAGGCAGATGGGGGCAGCATTTAGCTGTTCCCACAAACATGTTATTCTAAACACTTTGTTCTACTTGTCACACTGTAGTTGTGTAGGAAGTAAATTTACTATAATACATATTAGCTGAAGGTACAAATTGTAACACAAACAGAGGCGGTTAAGTGCTGAGGTAAAAGTCTCTCTGAATCTACAGACGCGCCTTTTGAAACTGGAGTGGCCTCTGCACCCCTGGGGCCTCAGCTCGTCTGGTCACCACTGCAAATTGCAGTGTATATTTGTTCTTGAGCCAGGATGGATTTACCTTGTTACCACTTTCTCCGAGAAAGAGGTGTTGTCTTTCAACATGTAACGCTCAGAAAAAAAGCCCCCATTGTCCCTCTGCATCTTTTTCACAAATGCCTGTTTAGATTTTGGTTCTCTAAGAAGTAGTTTTCCACTCGCTGAGATGACATTTGGCTGAAGGCTTCTTGTCCAATCATCAAACCACATCTTGTGCAAGACGAGCGTAGTAGCAACATTTGTGCCTTATTTCCAGCCGTTCTAATGACACCTCGACTGGAATGGGGTGTTTATAGTGTTACTGATTGAGGGCTTCCTTAAAATCTTGCCCAAACCTAAACAAAATGTGTTTCTTCACTCATCCACACCCAGTGGAAAAGATTCAATCCGATGTGTATGGGATTCTATCATATTCAAATTGGAAACATACTTTGTTGTTTTTTTTCTCTTGTATATTCTGAACGTCAGACTGTCTCTCTGACTAATGTAATCGTAGCTGTTGAGTGAGACTTTGCAATGCACGGCTCAAATGTTTCTCTCTATTGTCTCTGACTTGATTTAGCAATTAACAGCTGTTGGGGTTTCACTACAGGAGGGTTGGTCTATGAAAACTTAACACATCTGTGAACAATATGTATAGAGTAGAAAGGTTCCTGCCTGATGTCAGGAAATGTTTCTGTGCTGATGGTTCCTTTTCAAAGCTAGAAAAGCACGATATCCACAGTTAAACTGGAGGCCATTATGTATTTACACAGGCTCCTCTGCACAATAATTGAGGTATATGTCAAACAAGTTAGTTGTAATAATTCTCCTGCTTTCTTAGGTTTTTTTGTGGCAGAGGGGATGTGGATAATTGTGCACCTGCTGACCGTCACCAAAATATTCTCAGCTTGAAGAAGAGAACAGATCTCCTGTTGATTTGTGGACCAGTGTTTTTCTTCAGGTTAGCGCTGAAGGGCTTTAAGCAAGAAGAAAAATTTGTTTTGGCTTCACTTCAAACTTTACATGAAATCTACGCTTCAGGTCATTGAGATAACAACCCTCTGATATCCATCAATACACATTTTTTGGTATGAGAAGAAGCTTGGGTAAAGATTCCTTTGGTTTTTTCTCCTTTCTCTCTCAGTCAACACTGAAGGAATTTTAAGTTCTAGCAAGTTAGCATTTGGCCACATCTCCACCTCTCTATTGAAACACTGCACAGTGAGATTTGTGTATAATTTGGCCCGAGGATATCACAGTGACTCATGGTGTTAGAATGAGATATTTGTTAGCAAATAATTTGTTTCCTGTTGTGACGCTGCTTTTAGTTTTCTCCAGCACATTTCAGCATGTTTGGCTCTGGCCGCAGCTCTGAACCATAAGCTCTGCTCTGTTACCTGCAGATTTATGGAACGGCTTTATGCTCCCAAACAGCACCTGTACACCTCTTCGTATTCCGTCACCTCTCCTCCCTCATCCAGCGCTTCACTCGTCTCCAAACTGGTTGGCCTTTGTTTATATATGACTGACCCTGCACACCTGACGCATTTCCTCCATGGATGGGGTATTTATTTAGATTGCAGTCTGGAGTGCCTGATACCTTCCAAAAGCACAACCATCTGCTCCTAATTTGGCGCTCGAGGCTCAAGGGCTAAAATACTGGTTTGTATTGGAGGAGACGTGAACGTGAGATCCTCAACAACAACACCCTTGGTTTTATCCCCGGCCAACTGTAGATGGAAACATCATGAAATACCTCTGCTGTGATAATTCTATTTAACTTGGGTTAATGTTGTATTAGCACCATTTAAACCAATTGTGAACTTTCTTAATTCCCACTAAAAGATTGGAAAACACTTGCTTCGGCAGACCGATCTGCCCAATTGAGGCTATTACCAATCTCCTGCTTAAGATGGCAGACTCTCTTGCGGCAGAAGGTAAATGTAAGCCCTTGCTCAGGCCAAAGCATCCTTTAGTGCTCCTGGAGCTAGAGCCAGGGAGATTATCATGTCAGGAGTAATCCGACTCGGCCCACAAGCACAACTATGGAGGAGGAGGAGCAACAGTTGAGGGGGTGAGGCAGGCAGAGGCATCAGAGGAGCTCTCTGCTCCACTTACGGTAACCGAGCTCTCCCTCCTCACCCATCTTCTCGACCCACAGAGTTCCCCTCTCTGGAGCTGGAGAGAAGAAGTGCTGCTGGAAAGAGGGTAAGGAGATGTGCATTATCATTCCAACACCGCTCTTGTATGAAGATAAAACGTTCTGAGGGAGAGTGAGTTTCATAACAGATGGAATAAAAGTTGAGGCATCTGTGAGATCTGTTCATGACATGACACTGCACCTCAGTTTTGCTCTGCTCCTCTTGTTTCAGGCTTAAGTCTGTGCGGAAAGGGGACCAAGAACTCTGTTTGAAGGAGGACGATGACAGGAGTTTTCTGAATTTTTTGAAGTGATGCCAAGTGACAGGCTGCTCTCAACAACCCATCTCTCCTCTTTTTGAATGGATCAACCTTCCAAGAAGCCATGAAGCCCATGCTTACATTTGGAGGAATGTTGATATTGATCTTTGCAACTTAAGAGTTCTATGGAAGTGGAAATATGATAAATGAATAATACAGCCTGGACCTGAATCAAGTCAGGACACCTTCCCTACTTGCAAGCACAGGGAGTTGTGATGCTTTTCAGGGGAACTAGCAGGAATCCTGCTATCGCGCCTCGCCTGTGATGATGATGGACTTACCTAGCCAGCACTTGCCTGTGGAGGTCAGCTGAAGACGACGCCACGCAGCTAAGTCTGGATTAGCCGGCCGAACGGTAAGGACACCACATCTTCTTTTGTTAGTTTAAGCCAGCAGCTTATGGGGAAGGCGTTAGGTGCCGCTGACAGGGATGCCTCACCAAGTGCTTGAGTGGCAGAAAACACACGCTGGATTATCTGTATCAACAAGCGGCCCTCACAGGAACCACATGTCAATACCGCACAGCCGCCTGTCACGAAATGTTTGCAAAGCAGTCACCACTGATTACAAGAGGCATGCCGGTATGTTGCAAAAAATAAATTATTATTATGATTTTCTTGCAGAGTTTGAACAACCTTTCACCGCACAGACAAGTTTATTTTGTCAGGGAGGGTTATTTTCCTTTCATGTCGCTTATCCAACATGGTGGTTTGCCTCATTAACATGCATAATTGCTCTCCAAATACTCTCTGGCTTTTCTTCCCCAAAGGTTAAAGCATTACTTACAGATATATAAACAACCATTTCAACCATTTCAGAGCTGAACCTTTAATAGTTTAAATAATTAAGAAGATTGGGATCAAATTGTTAAACTTGTTATCTAAAAATATAAAGGAAGGAGGAACTTGATGATACTCACTGTGGGCATTTTACTGAAGTGATGATCCCCTTCTCACTAAGCCCATATCATACGTAGAGATTATACTGAATCTAGCGGAGCCCCGAGAGGCCAGATAGAGGTTAAGCCTAAAGTCAATTGAGCTGTTCAACTTTCATAACCTGCCAAAGCTTGTCATAACTGCAGGAAGCTGATGAGGAGGCTGAGCGGATGCACCACTCCTCGTTGTGTCGTCTGCATTTTTTTTTTTTTTTTTTTTTTGCGCAATAAAATTGATAATATACTCATTGTGCATATAAAAAAATGAAGATTTATTTTAATCTTAAGAAAACAAAATGTCATCATATTTCACTTTGTGCTTGCTTGTGCTTGCTCGCATGGGTCATATTTGAAAGTGGTATTCAGTGTGTGCCAGATGGCCGTCAACCTTTTGTAACAGCAACATCAACATGTTTAACATGGGTTTAGGGCCGATGCTGTTGTGTTAAAAGAGGATCTGGCATAGACAGATTAGCAGCCAGAATAGCAGCTCCCAGGCTCCTCTTTAGAAAGCAGCCGAAAGACAACATCAATCTTCCTCCCAGGTGGCACAAAAATGATGAGGCAAGGTGATGCTTCCTTGCCAATTCTCATGTAACCCTGTTAGAAAAAAACTATTTAAATGCATGTCACAACTTTACCTTAACTCAGCTCTTCCCAAAATAGCAAAGGGCGGGCAAAGTGAGACAGGTGTCAAATGTGCATCTTCCCCTCACACCTGATTAACGCCACCCTAACAGCAACAGGTTTGAGTGGTGTGATTTCGTGCTAGGCTGTTGGGTCACTGGATTAATCTGTATAAATCCGTGGGTGATAGTAGGCCTTCCAAAATAAAATTGAAGCTTTTCAAGCCACTTACCAGTTATGTCCAGTAAAAGGATGCAGGAGTCAGGATTTGTGGAATGTGTGTAAAAATGAATGCTATTTTTCTGGCGTTACCTGCAGATGTTTTCCACTTTTCTTTTCTTTTTTTTCTCCTCAATAATGAACGGTAGCTTTCTCACTAACAAGGAACAGGCTTGTTTTAATTATCCTATGGTTACTGAGTGACAGAGCCAAAGCCAACAGAAGTGGCTGCCCAGCAAAATTACAGCACAGTCTAACCTAAGCCTTTTTCAGTTGCATTAGAACCAAGGCTGGATTTAGAACAGCCAATCCTGGCTCAGAACATCCACTTTATTTTACAGCCTTTTGGCCCACCCCGGTGCCAACACAACAGATCTCTCACTCACAGGGCTTGTCACTTTTCTTCACCATTACTCCGACTGTAATCAGGACAGGTTTTAGTAGGAGAAAAAGAAGTGCCTGCTGGTGCTCTATCAGTGGGCCCTACATGCTGGCCTAACCCCTGAGTTAGAGGTGTCTGATGGATTAACACCAACACACACACATACGGCAATGCCTGGGCTTCGCCACCAACACTGCAGCCAGGTGTTAGCCCACGTGACTGCAGATAAAGCCGGCAGGCATTAGTGCTAATCCCGCCCTGATCTTTGGAATATGTCCCTATTACCTCCCCAAGCACTCTCTAGCTGTCCCCAGGCCTCCTGATGCTCACCTAAGAGGGAAAAGACTAGACAAGGCCTCTCTAGGACTCCCCAAAGCATGTTGTTTCCTTGCAACAACAAAGTAGGTGCCCTTCCCGCTGTTTGTTATGCTCCTGTTATCTTTTCAGTGCAGGTATTTATGGGGTGTGTTCACAGTAGCGCAGAGACAGCTGGTCACATGGGTGGAGCTGAGCTGAAACACACAGCGGGGTAATAATGTTCTGTAGGTGCAGGCCTCAGGTGGTGCAGTGGCAAATACACAATGCTTTAGACCTGTGGACATTTCTAGATATAAAGAAGAAGCACTATTATGTAAGCTGGATTATCTAGTGTTATGTGATGGTGCTTCTGGGAGTGTGTGCGCGCCCTGGAAGTGAAGTGGGTGTCTGGACAACAGTGGAAGGTTGGACTTTGTCTCGATTTCTACACAAGCCCGTGTCATATGATTTGGGAAAAGTGAAGCCACGCAAGTGCTGTATGTGTGTGTTTATGGTATGTGTGAGTCAGAGCGAGGGAGAGAGAGAGAGTGAGACAGAACAGGCTGTATTTAGGGAATGCACAGGAACAAATGCTACAGAGTGGGGGCACATAAAAGTCGCTATCTGCTTTTTTCTCCAGCACAAAGAAGCTCTTCATTCAGGCCTGTCTGTGATCTTCTCTCACTGTAATCATGTCACACTGGTCAAGATCCAAGCAAGCTGACAAGAAGGCCCCCCCCTGTCTGCCGGCTTCATTCAAAAGTGTTAACCACAGACGCCCCTTATCCCCATTTTGACAGATCTCTAGTTCATCTTCCATAGGCTGTGGCATTCTGTCGAGTGTCTCAATCTGGCGTGGGAGTGCTGGGAGGACACGAGTGCCATGCTACTGTAATTACATTACCGCCAGCTTAGCTGCACCACAGCCACTGACCCAATTATTCCTTTGAAAACATCTATTTTATTGTGTCATTTGAAATAATGCGATCTTTGAGTCACAACAAGAGCTCGGTTGAGGGTTGAGTGTCCGGCTGCAACTGTATGATGCATGTATTTGAGAATACATAATGTCTCAGGAATGGCTCCGACTGACTTAGGAATTCTTGGCGAAGCGGTTCACTTTCATTGTTTCCCTCAAACATGTCAGTGATCCTCTGAGACAGTTTTCACTCAGTTGGTGGCTCTTCAGATGACATATGGCCGAGTGCAAACATCAGGTGTGCTGTTTCTTACATGCCGCGTATTCACTCCCGCTCTCACTCTAAACACAAAACCCTAATGAGGACTTTCATGCGTGTAACCCTTGCCTTTTCTCCTTGTGAATAGATGATTTTCTCCGTTTGTTTTTGAGCCTCATGCGTTTGACCGGCCTTTTCTCCGCACACAGGAGCATGCATGGGCACATCAGCACCGAAGCTCTGTGAGGGCCAGACATGCTGCAGCTGTGCGGGAGCTGTTTTAGCTGTCTTTGCGACTCATCTGCGCTTTTATGTCTCTGTTTGAGGATGGCTTTTCCTTCTGCCGGAGAGTCCTCTGGGGTTCCACTATATCCTCTGCGTTGTTGCTCCTCTCTATTTGCTGGAAAACGGCAGTATTTGTCCTTTCAGGAAGCGGACTCCTCATTCATGCCTTTCCGCTGCTCTCCTAAGAAAACACTCGTGCTCCTTTCTCCTATCAGTGTCTGTATATTTATGTCCATGACAGCAGGGGCCAGTGGTAGATATTAAATGTCTGTGCTGATTAATCACCCTTGACCATCTGAACAAGCTGCAGAATGCTCCTTGGCACTTTTATTGGCGCCAATCGACTGCAGATAGAACTAATGTGTTTCTGAGTGGAGCAATTATGACAATCAAAGTGTCTTCTGGGACGTGAGATCAGTGTTTGATGACCAGTCTTCGTCCAGTGTCAGCAACTGAGACATCGGAGGACTCATCTGTTTTTTACGAGCTAATTGTTTTATCACGATGAGCCACAGAGCTAACAGACTGAGGACATTGATGGATCGCGTCTGTGTGAAACAATTAACTCCCAGGATGAGTAATTGCCCCAAATCTGACCTATTAATAGCATAAGAAAACAATGATCTCATCCTTTGCCATATATCATAACAAATCGTCTCTTTTTGAATTGGCGATTTATCACATTTAGAAGCAGCAGCAGTGAGATTCCTGGTGTGAAGAGTTGGTGTTGAACCAACAGAAACAAAATGAAACTTTCCATTGAGGCTTCTATCTATCACGGCTGCCTGTAAATACAACGACGTATAGGCAGGCACGGAGTGACACTCTGCAGGCTCCACGTTTGATTTACATAGACTGTGTCTGATTGTTAGCTGAAATG
The DNA here is from genome assembly GCF_002814215.2 of Seriola lalandi dorsalis. Taxonomy (NCBI): domain Eukaryota; kingdom Metazoa; phylum Chordata; class Actinopteri; order Carangiformes; family Carangidae; genus Seriola; species Seriola lalandi. Next base: position 18,100 of record NW_019524887.1, on the reverse strand, counting down.
TTTGACTTTCAAATGAATACTATTCTACCCCACCATTGTGCAGAGGCTGCTTACCACGTCAAACCCATATGGAATTATGAGTGATGAGTCAAGCTTTGACTGATAGGACTGGTTGTACCTGTTTATACGCTGTTTATACCACTGCAGCTCATGTGTTCAGCGTCTCTGTATTTTCCCTCTGCGGTGTCCAAAACAGACGTAGTGAAGCACTGTCTGAATTTGCATATAGTTTTTTTTTTTTTGTTTCATTTGCTCCAAGGCCAAAAGTTAAATTCCACAAGAAACCAAAATGTTCCTACTTCTTTTACTATTTTTCACAAATGTTTATGTTGAATGTAATCTGCAGGCGCAAACCTCCAGAAATGATCCATTTCAGATTTTTGGTTCTAAAAAAACTCCTGGACAAAGATATGTGACACTTTGTCCCACTGTAAACAATCCAGCAGTCTGTATATGTACACTACAGAATCCAGTCTGGCAAAACAATTTGTAACGCTGGTCTGGAATTGCTGTTAGTTGCTGCCAGTATACCATTTCCGGCTCTGGGGAAATGTTTTGCTCACTGGTGACATGATATGAAAAATACAAAGAAGTGAGCTTGTAAAACTTCTCAGATACCTGTGGAATGACAATAAGGAAAGAGAAAATGTAAAGGAATAAATCCTCCAAATTGAGTTTTGTGGCTGCTTGCATTGTCTATCAAAAGGGAGGGGCTGTATAAGATGAAGGGGCGTATAAGCACATACTCACTGAGGCCTCATCATACATTGCTTTGGAAATAGGTGTGGCAAAGAGATTCCCGTAAAGCAACCCCCACCACCCCCCTCACCCCCCCTTAAAAGGATATTGCAGGGACACGATTTCTGCACAAAGAAGTGTTTTTTTCTTAAGAAATCAAGGAAAGAAGTTTACATTTTTGAGATAATACACAAAACCTTTTAGAGGTTTTATGAGTAGGGTACTTGCACAACTCAGTCAGCTCCCTCCAGTTTAAATAAAATATTTTGCAGCAATGTTTTTTTTCTTTCACCCTCAGGCTTCCTATAACTTTAAACACACACTGCATTCTCAGGTGTCAGCAAGTGATGTCGAGCTCACAGATCATGAACCCACTTAAGAGTGAAAATGAGCTGACAGCAGAATCAGAGAAAGTAAACTGACGGTAAAATAAAAGCCCTGTCAGGCTAAGGTTGAGAGAAGTGGATTTACGGGAAGGTCACTGAAATGTGATGGCGAGGAGATGCCAATTATGGCATTGTTCTCTGTGCTTTAATGTGACAGGTTTTCATATGTGACTGTTTGAACGCTGCCTGACGTTTTGCCTCTCTCGACAGAGTTTCAATGCTCCTCCACGTTCTAAGATGAAGTTATGGAAAGGTGCTACTTTTGCCTTCATGCTCTGTGGTGCAGCCCTGTCCATCGTCCTCGTTAGAAACATGGCCACTATTGGACAGTTCAAACCTAAGACAAAATATCCATACACACCTTCATCCTCATCAAGTCCGTCTTCATCATCAGAATCAACATCCAGAACCTCATCACCATCCTTAGCGGAGTCGGCGGCGATGTCGCGGCAGATGGATGGTCTTCATCGGAGAGTCCGCTCAACAGACGACATGAACTCTCTCCTCTCAGAGTGTAAGATCTACTGTTATTTTCTTCCTTCCTTGTCTGGTCTGAGATTAGGTGTCATGTGAAAGGGTTGTTGGGGTTCAGACAGAACACTTAGTACCTGACTGTGTTGTTATCTCACAATAGCCTGCAGTCAATTAACACCTCATAGTTCACTGACTGCCCCGTTTCCCATGGCTTCACTGCAAGGCATTCATCACAGATGGGATTCTATCTCTGGGAACCATCTGCCATGTTTACATATCTGCCCTGCTATTCACGTTGCACAGAAATCAGATAATCTCTCTGTCACCTGTCTATTAATTTTGATTTATCTCGTCTCCGTCAGTTTCCATGATGTTCCAGAGCTTCACAGAGGGCGAGCTTCAACATGTGGTCGGGACCTTGCTAGACAGGAAGAGAAGGAAGAGCCGACGCCTGGGTGAGAACCAGGCCCGAAGGACTAAAAGAGCCAGGAGGCAAAAGCCCTGCTCTCTGAGGGAGCTGGAGTTGACCGTGAGTGAGCTGGGTCTCGGCTACGAGAGCGACGAGACAGTGCTGCTGCGCTACTGCAGTGGCAAATGCACGGCCCACCGGCATAACTACGACATCACCATGGAGCACATGATGCGGACGGGCTTCAAGAAGAAGGGCCGCAAGGACAAGGTCAGTAACGGGCCCTGCTGCCGGCCAACCGCATTCGAAAACGACTTTTCCTTCTTGGACAATAAGAGCCGCTATCACACGATACAGAATGTGTCTGCGAAGAATTGTGGGTGTGTATGACCCAGAGAAATGGACTTATTATTTCGTCATGCTGCTCTCAGCCTCTGTTGGAAGAGTCGAACAAGGATGCTGTTAAAAGACAATTACAGAAAACTATGGAATATAATCTCAAGGAGAGGAGGAAAGGATGGAAATATGTAATATAAGACTGCTGCACGGCGGCCATCTTTGACAGACAGACTTCTCACTGTCACCACAGCTTGGGAACGAATCACATGGACAGCACGTGCTGTGTTTCTGTGGATTCTATGTAAAAATACAGAAAATGACTGTTGATGACAAAACATTTTTATTATCTTTTCTATCTGTGTAGTAACACTGTAAACTGTGGTGTAACAACAATGTAGCAACATTATGTTTGTGATATTACATTTGAGTAGTAGTACACATATGACTCATGTTGACAATGAGCCATGGTGGACTAGATTATTGCTGTTACTACACTTCATATCCATGGACGGTAAATAAGTCCAAATCTCGTAGTTTACATGATTATAGTGGCGATAGTAAATCATCCGTCAGGCAAAAAAAAAAAGTGCTCAAAAGTCAGTTCAAAGCCATAAAGAAAACAAACAAACAAACAAAAAAAATAATTTAATGCACCAATGTTTACTTTAAGTTCTGTGCAAGACAGTTTGGACCGTTGACCTAATTATAACTTCTTGTGATAAGATGTCTCCAGAGAGTATATTGACTTAAAAGTGTGTTGAATTGTTGCACAAGACATGACATTGTGACCTGTTTGTTTGCATTACTGTTACTGATTGCAGTGTTATTACACAGGTAAGGTATTGATAAGAATTTAACGAAAGAAAATCCTTTTCTATAGCTCCAGGTTTGGTACCCACGTTTAATAAGTGTTTTGTATATTGATGTTGTGTAGATTAACAATGAGGACCAATTTTAAAACACATAAGTACACTCTCACTTTAGCAATAGATCAGTATGAACAATTTCTCCAATTTGCTCTCCATAGACTAGCTCATCATTCTCAAAGAAATTGTAATTTTAAGTCTTTTTTTTAAAAATACTTTTCCCAAATAACCCTGTGTTGCAACTACCCATAATCCTCTGGAATTATTTTTCTCAAAGAATTGCCAAAACAAAGTTAATTCAACACATGATGAATTCACAAACTTAGATTCATAAATATCTCACGTCTCAAGTTCCAGGTGATACAACCTCTTTTATGTCGTCTCTGGATGTAATCTGCAAACGTTTACACAGAGTTTTTAGCCAATCAGAGGCTCAAGTGTGAAAGAGAAGAATGGTTTTAATGATCAGTAGTGACATGTGTTTTTTTTTTGTTTTGTTTTGTTTTGTTTTGTTTTTTCTCGCTGCAGGAAAACTAACTATGAAGAAGAGACATGATCTGGGAACGTGTTTGCACCCATATATAAAATCCTGTAACTTGCTTTAATCCAGAGCCCACAGTACAGCCTTCTATTGGCCCATCAAATGCCTCCTTGTTGTATTGCCTGGTAGACTTTTAGGGGGAAAATAAGCTGTTGAAATGAATTATCAAGCATCTGTTTTGGTTTTGAACCCATTGCAACTGTTTGCCTGAAGTACAATAAATTATGTTTTGTTTTGTTTTTGTCTTTCCGAGGAGGTGCAGTGCGGGGCGCATATGCGGATGCGGTGCATCTTTATTGTAGCTTATATTGTATTTATTTGGGAAGTAAATTATGGTTTTGCATATTTATTTAGAGTACCACACAGAAATGGGACAGCTTATTATCATTAAGCAACTGTGCCAAAAAATGTTTTATCTAACATTCTATATTGACTGCTGAATAAACATAATTTCAGAGGTATGGATGTGCATCATTTTTCCCAAACTATTGACCTTTGGGTGACAGATATTCTCTACTCAGATTGTATTTAGAATAAATGAATACACAATAATAAAACTAATCTTGCAAGATACTGTTAATAAGGAAAAAAAGCCGAATCCTGTGGGGAAATATGAGGATTACAGCAGCAGGAGGATATGTGGATGATCAGATTACACTTAATGAACCATAAGCTTTTACAACACGGCCTGTGACCAGACAGTTTGAGCCCCCTGGCGGGCAGGGACAATCAGAAGCCAATGGGGGACATCACTGTGCCAAATTATTTCAAAAAATGAAATTAAACAAAGACCACAATCAGCAATGAACTGATCTTTCTAGCCAAAGCCTGATACATCTTATACCTCTGTATTATAGGTCTCCATTGTTGTCCAACACATAAGTCAGCCACACCGTTGCACTGGGGGACATGTTGCTAAAGGGCAATGAAAATGAAAACTGTAGTTTATTTTGAGCCAATCCCTCATATGTTGCCGGAAATACTAACTAGAGCCCAAATGTGCATCAATCCGCAGCTGAAAATAGTCCCAAACAAATGACCTACTAACTCCATTTTGAGAAACTTCTGCTAAAATTATAATGCCCATCTGTTTAAAGAAACCACTGAGCCTTTTTAAATATGAAACTATAACTATGTGACCCATTTGGAAAAAAAAAAAAAAAGAAGTCTTCAGTAGGAACCAATGGATTTGCGACTGAGTGCTACAAACAGTGGCAGAGTAGTCAGAAGGTAAATGACTAAAAGTGTATTTTGGTACGGGATTTTTTGAGAATAAGAAAAATATCAAATGACACCAGCCTCATCCTTTCAGTGAAATTTCGTTAGGCTTTTAGGAAATGTTTTTTGTAAAATTGTTTTGGACCAGAATATTGTGTCTGGAAAAAGTAAACTTTTCAAAAGTGAAACCAAACAACCTTGTTTTTAACTTGACCACCCAGCAGTTTTGAGTTTAGCCGAAAGGTTTTACGAGGGCTTCATGGGGCTTATGAGTAGCAGAACTTTCCCAACCCCTAAACAAGCCTTAGACATCTTTGGGTTAGATCTGAAGAGTTTAGGTTTCGATTTGTAAAAGTATTTAGACATTAAGCTTAAGACTTCCTTTTCTGCCTCCATCCTGATACAATGCTGCTGTGCATGTCACAGCATTGAAAAATTACACTAGAAGAATTCATTGTTGTCTGTCAACATTGTGAACTTGTTTTCATAGCGACTATTTCTTACGAAGACATTTCTATAATAACTTTTCACAGTACAGTGGATTATCCCCTATCGATTTCATTTTCAGTTCGAAATAAAGTCTAATGTTTTTTTCTTATAGCTTTTATCTGCTTGAGAGAGATTGTTATTTTTCAGCTGTGAGTATCTTCAATGGCAATTTTAGTGGCCACGGAAGCTGTTGGAGCGGTTGCAAGGAGCAGTTAACTTAACATATTTCACAATTATTGAACAGTTTTTTTCTGTAAATTGATTTACAAAAAACCTGTGCACCGTCGTCAGTCTCATCCACGTTTGACTCCAGTTTTGCAGCATTTTTTTCTGTCACCATATTTCTGCCTCTGGCACAGGAAGCACTGGATGGCCCCATTCTTCGTCCAACATACAAAGCTTTGATTAGCTTGGTGGGTTTTCCAACCAGGGAAACTGCTGTCAGGGAGCACAATGTCTGATGAATTTGAATAGCTGAAAAAAAAAATGACGTGGGCGGCAGATTAGAGGTCTGGAACCACACTTGGGTGGAAATTCCGAATCATTTTGCTGATTCATATAATTTCATTGAGTTCATTCACTTTTTTTTTCCTAAGATAAACAATCACAGCAATTACACTACTTAGATGAGTGAGTGAACATATTCTTACTGTCTTCATTTCAGTACCCTGTTCAGTCTGTTGTCTGGTTAAACCGTTACATTTAGATTAGTAGTAAAGTAAGACGATGCTAGCTAACAGTTTAGCTTGCAAGATTCTGCAGGTGACAATAGTGATTCAGTCAGTTCTGTGTTAAAGATTTGTTTGTGACTATATACATATTTATATATATATATATATATATGTACAAAATACACACACACACACACACATATATATATTTATATAGATATATATATAGATATATAGATATATATATATATTGTTGTGAGCATCATAAATTAAATTATATTTAACCTTCACTGAGTTGGAATAGAGGCAGCAAACTCAGAGACAGATATCTAAAACCTGTCTGGATGGCTAGATAACACTTGAGGTAAGTGAGAATCTTTTTAATACATATTTTTAAATTCAGAACAGCTACAACTGACATAACATTCAGAGGAGCTTACACTAGAGAATTAAAAGTTCTGTTTAGATTTATCATTTAGCAGTATCATGTAAACATATACTGGTAGACAAATGTGTTGTTCTACATACAAAAGTCAATCAGCAGAGCAGAAGCCAGAGCATGTTATGCATTTTGTCAGGGAAAAACTCCATAGGTCGTTTTTTCATAGCAGACATTTTGACATGTCATTGCAGGTAAAGCACAGGTGTAATTGAAGTCATTAATTGTAGCTGCATTCCTTTCATGTGTGTCAGGTTCATGACCCAGGTTGTTGTGCATGCTGACTCTCTGACATGGCTTAATGCGATACCTAAATGGAACAAACCCAGCATTGATTTAATTACTTAAACCAGGAAAAGTCAAAATGTTTGTTGTGATTAAGCTCTGTTGCTGTTTACTGATACTTTTGAAATCCACCCTAGGGCATCACTATCTGCAGGGGAAGCAGTGGAGACAGGTTTAGGGAATGTGGTTTAATCAGAAAAGCTAACAACAACAGTTCATGACAACTCCCACAATGCACTGAAAATCACAGTTTGATAAAATAAACTAGTGTAAGTGTCTGAGCAGGAATTTGGCTTTAAATTAAACAGAAAATTAAACACATCAAAGTCGAGTCAGAGAGTTTTCATGTGACAACAGCGCTATATACACTATGTACTGTATTGTTTTGGAGATAAAGCATGTGGAGGTAATTCAAGAACACTATTTGTTTGAAGTATATGCAGTCCAGTTCTGACTTGGAGACATACAGCATATACTGAAAGTCTTGTGAACAGTAATGGTGGTACTGCTCTGTATGTTGGGTGAAGGGGTTGCCTCCTTCTCGGCCCACCCATGCTATAAATCTGCACACTTGATTGCACTTTGGATGTAAATTATGTTAAATTTAATATGTTATCACCATATTTCACCTCCTGAGTATCATTTGTATTAAGCAGGAAACGCCTCCTCATGAGTTATACATGCATGAAGACATAGTGCTTGTTATCCCCCGGGAGACACAATCCTAGCACAAGGCCAGACAACACAACTTACACAACTTCCTGCACAGTTTCAATGAAGCAACACCACCTCTTGCAGTTTATACCATGTCTGCAGGCATTTGGAGATAACAGAAGTCAACTTGAGTTGGTTTAAAGACGATCAGCGGCAGGTCACACAGAATGATGTGGCTGATGTATGGGTCCGGGACTAACTGTTGTATATTTGTGAGTGAAAAATAATCATTTCCCTTTGGGTTTTATTTGGCCAAGTGGAGCACATGTTTCAATTTGACTGTGACTTACTGTATTTACTACAGCTGTGGGGGGAGAAATGACTTCAGCAGTTTGTAGTTTGAACAATTTCATAAAATGAAGAATTTCCCCGTGAAATCTGAAATGACAACTTTCACTCCAGCTACTAGTGGAAGGAGAGCATTCCTGCAGCATGTTGTATTTACATTGTTTTCTTTATGTAATTTCCTGATATGGTTTTCATACTCAGAGCACCAAAAATATGCTTTAAAATGTTTATAGCTGCATTAAAGTGGAACCACTTTATTGCTGATATAAACAGACATTTCCGCAACTTGCCACTGGAGTAAACGGTCTTCAACCAAAACATCCACAAACCCAGTGCAGAGAACCAGTACTTCAGGAATGAAAAGATGATAGCTGGTTAATCACAGCACAACATTGGTGAGAAAATCAAACTGCATAATAACACATGGCAGCCATTTGATCACCATGTACGATTAATCTATGGGAATTCGCACCACTTTTGGACTGTGGTTTGACATTTCCTAAGAAAAAATCATTACCGCTATTTGTTTTTCCTTTTCATGGGGCGATAATAGCAAGTTAGACCTTGAGCCAACGGTAGTTAATTAAGTCCAAATTGAAAGAAGTGAAACTTTTTGCCATCAAGGGGCTTAAACTGAAGATCTAATTAACCCTCTTCCCCCTTTATCCTCCCCTGTATGTTTTTTTCCTGTAGGTTTTTTGGATAAGCTGCCACTACTTTCTGCTTGCTGAACTGAACTGTCAGCTGTCTGCATGTTAATGTTTGAGAAAAGCACATATGAGCGAAAATTAATGATTATTTGTGTTTGCAGATTTAAAGGAAACCCCCTCAATATTCGTGTCAACATTCTAGCATGTTGGAGGATAATAGTGTTAGTGTATACAAGACATCTGTTGTTGCTAACAGCGCTGACAAGATCTACAATAAACATGCCAAAGTTTTACAACCCCCTCCCATGTCCAGCTGCAACATGTTGGTGAGTTCAGACATCTTTAGAGGAAGATAGCGGGATGGAGGATGCAGCGGTGACTCTGGAGGACCCAAACAGTCTGAACAACTGCAGCGAGCAGGTGTTTCTCCTCTTCCTGAGCAACTCTGAACTCTCCAAAGATGTATTAACACAATCCATTCTGTATGTGTGTTTTGTTTTGTTTTTTTTGTTTTTTTTTTGTACTGATGAAATGATTACTTTAGACTTTGTATTTTTTAATTACACTATAAGATTTAAGTTATAGATACATAATTTTATAATAGAGATAGATGTGTGCAAGTCATAGAAATGTACTTGTTGACTCCTCATGCTCATTCATAATTAATGTGCATTTGCATTCATAAATATTTAAAACCTTCAAATATAAATAATCATGAATAATTGATGACATTAATGACCTTGTGTACCGTTCATGTTTAAGAGAGGAACTATACAATGGTCAATTCAACTTGTAATGGGTGACTGACATCTATGATATGTAAACAGTGTTCATTTATAGCCTGGAGCAAAGTGAGGTGACTAGGTCTCTTATCTGACGGGGTCCAGATGGGCTGCTGGTGGTGCAGAGTAGCTCTCCGATTGGCTGGTCTCAGTTTGAGGCCGTAGTCCTAGAAGTGCGAAAGCTGCTTAATTTGGCAGCGTCTCTAAATAGATCTTGGATGGCACCATCTCTGCTGCTGAAAAGAATGATGGCCATTCTGTGAGCAGGCTGGCGTGAGTTTGGTTGAACAGAGGATCCACTGTTTTCTGGTTTTGATGTCCTTCAGTCGGAGGCAGTGTCTTTTAGAGCCTCTGCAAACAGTCTCACTTGGTTCTTCCTGAGGTAAAAGTGATTGTGGAGATGCTGCTGATAGCTCTCTCTGGAAAGCTGTTGGACATTTGGAAGATGGGGACATTGTTTAACAAACAGCTTCCATGTTATAGATGCTGCACAGAGATATGTCACGGCTCTGTAGGAATGATGACAGTTGTTTTGGCCTCAAGAAACTCCTTTCTTTCATTCAGTGCCACACGGTGTAATGCTGTTGTTAGCTGTCATTTGTTGCTATTAACTCATTATATGAATATGCTCCACACCTTGAAACCTTCAAACTACTCCCTTCTCATTGGATTTCTTTATATTAAAGCTCCACAGTTCAAACATTGTATGGGCAGGGAAGGTGTTTATACTTAAAATGCTTTCAATTTGAGCAAAATATAAAGAAAAAGGGCTGTGCTTGCCAGGATGTTTATCTTACATTGCTGGTAGCTGTGTGAGCGTTTGTAGTATGTATGAGTGTTTTGTAGGGGCTTTGGGGTGAGGCAGTGATTGGGAGTGGCAGGATTTGATGGAATACGGGGATTAGCGGGAGTGGGGGGAGAAGTGGGGCAAGGTGTAGCGGTGGGAGGCTGGAGGCCGCTCCGGCATACAGCCTCTGCCCCATTCTCCGCCACACACACATACTGTATGATGTTGAAAGTTGATGTATGATTTTATTGATGTATGATTTTGTATTTTAAAATGTTTTACATGAAACTGAAGAATAATTTTAGAACAATTTCTGTGTTCATTTGTGCATCATTGTTGGTCAGATAACAAAGCAAAATCTACAATAAAGCATTAACTGGACATTTTGGATGGGAATTTAAAACATAAATCATATTATTTAACTTATTCAAGGTCATTTAAGTCTTGGTTATTAAGAAAAGATGTCTCTGCATGCTTTGCTTTAGTATGTTAAATTTAAATTTGCTTACCCTTCCTTTCTCCTTATTTGATATTTGTGGGATCTGGATACTGTATGTAGACTGTATCATGAGAAGAGTCATCTTCTCAAAAGATGACATTTCAAGACTGTCTAGGATTTTCAGATACCCTGATGCTCCCATATGTTTATGACCATGAGAGAGGAGGGCTAGGACTTTTGCTGAATTGTTATTTCAACATCAGTGTTGAAAAACAAGAGATAATCTAAAATTCATCAGTAAATCCTCCAATACTAAAAAGTACAGTATCTGTTTGATATTTGAGACACTGCAGCTTTTTCACCTCACAGCTCCCCCTTGTGGAATAATAGAAGCATGACAGTTAGATAAATAAATAAATAAAAAAATAAATGAATAAATAAATGGGGTAACTGTAGGTCATATTCAAGCAAGGGTGTAGGTTTGCATATGGACGGTAGGGACATGTCTCCTTCCAATATTTTGGGAGGACAGAATTGTCCCTACCAATATGTGAGTGAACTCTTTCGCACTATGTTTGAAGTGAAGTCATATTACATCATTCCAATGTGCCCTCCAAGACGCTACGTCTCCAAGACAACCGATTTAGGCATGCTAGCAATTGAATGGTTGAAAGGGCGGAGGCTATCTCAAAGCTCATGTAATGTGAGAATATCACAGAGGTGATAGTGGTACACTGGTTAGACCTCTCGCCACACAATGAAAAGGTTCTGGGGCCTTTCTTTGTGGAGTTTACATGTTCTGCCTGTGTGGCGCCTTCCTCCCGCGGTCCAGACACATGCACATTAGGTTAAGTGGTGGCTCAAATGCCTTACTATACTATATCGTTTTATGACTTTTTTATGCCTCACTATATACTATGACATTTCATGCCTTACTGTACCATGGCGTTTTTTATGACTTATACCAGTTTTTATGTCTTACTATATGCTATGACTGTTTTTATGACTTAATGTACTATTACTTTTTATGCCTTACTACGCTATGACGTTTTTATGACTTGTTATAATGTGGGATTTTTTTTATTTACAATATTATCTGTTTTTATGCCTTATTATGTTATGAAATTTTATGCCTTACTATACGATTACTTTTTTTATGCCTTATTATACTGTGACTTTTTTTATGCCTTATTATACTACGACATTTTTTGACTTAATATACAATGACGTTTTTTCACATTTTGATGCCTTACTGTACTATGACGTTTTTTTGTCAATTTTATGCCTAACTATACTAATATGTTTGATGCCTTACTATACTATGATGTTTTTTGGCATTTTCATTCCTTATTATACTATGACATTTTTAAAAAGTTGTTACATTTGAGGGAAGGACATTGAGGTGGTGCATACTTATAAATACCCAGGTGTGCACCTGGACAGTAAACTGGACTGGTTCCTGAACATGGATGCCATCTACCGGAAGGGGCAGAGCTGGCTCTTTTTCCTCAGGAGGCTCAGGTCCTTTGATGTCTGCAGTGAAATGCTGCACATGTTTTATCAGGGCAGCAGCATGTCCGACATGAACACAAGGAGACTGGAAAAACTGGTAAAAAAGGCTGGGTCCGTGCTTAGCAGGAGTCTGGACTCACTCAGTGTTGTTATGGTGAGATGCATGCAATGTAAGATTGAGGCCATCTTGGACAATACCAACCACCCTCACAACATTCTGGCAGGACAGAGAAGCAGCTGCAGCTACAGCAAAAGTCTGATCTCACTGTGCTGCAGAACAGAGAGGTTCAGGAGATCCTTTGTTCCTACTGCCATCAGGCTATACAACACCTCAGCCAACTCATCTAATTATTATTGTTTATTTATTATCAACTGTTATCATTATTATTATTATCATTATTATTATTATTATTATTATTATTATTATCATCATTATTATTATTATTATTATTATTATTATTGTTATTATTATTATTATTGTTATCGACAATGACCTAACGGACACATGGATTTCCCCTAGGGGATGAATAAAGTATCTATCTATCTATCTATCTATCTATCTATCTATCTATCTATCTATCTATCTATCTATCTACTGTAACTATCTATACTATGACGTTTTTTCACATTTTTATGCCTTATGTTACTATGTCTTATGACATTATTATGTCTTTCTTTAGTATGACATTTCATGCCTTACGATGCCATGATGGTTTTTCACATTTCGATGCCTTACTATCATATGACATTTTTTGACATTTTTATGCCTGATTATGTGTCACTTTTTTATGCCTGACTATACTATGACATTTTATGCCTTGTTATAGTATGATAAGTATAAGTATGTTTTATTCCTTAGTATACTATGATGCTTTTTGACATTATTATGCCTTACTAGAGTATGACGTTTTATGCCTTAGTATACTATGACTTTTTTTTTTAACATTTATGTTTTACTATACTATGATCTTTTATTTAAATTGTATGCCTTACTATACTATGATGTTTTATTCCTTTTTCATTCCATTCTATAATATGACGTTTTATGCCTTATTATACTATGACGTTTTTGTACATGTTTATGCCTTATTATACTATGACATTTTTTGAAATGTTTATGCCTTACTATAGTATGACGTTTTTGTCAATTTCATACCTTCCTATGCTATGATGTTTTTTCACATTTTCATGTCTTACTAAACTATCATCTTTTATTTTTTTATTTTTTTATTCCTTACTATACTATGATGTTTTTGTAATTTTTTTGCCTTACTATACTATGATGCTTTTTGATATTTTTATTCTTTACTATGGTATGAGGTTTATGCCTTAGTATACTATGACGTTTTATGCCTTTTTCATTCCTTTCTATAATATGACATTTTATGCCTTAAAACTGTATAACGTTTTTTGACATTTGTATGCCTTACTATACTATGACGGTTTTTGACTTTCTATGCCTTACTATACTATAATGCATTTTTATGCCTTATTATACTATAACGTTTTATGCCTTAGTATACTATGACCTTTTATGCCTTTTTCATTCCTTACTATATAATGTCGTTTTTGTACATGTTTATGCCTTACTATAGTATGATGTTTTATTCCATACTATACTATGACATTTTTTGACATTTTTATGCCTTACTATAGTATGATGCTTTTTGCCATTTTTATGCCCTATTATACTATGACGTTTTTTGCCTTTTTTTTGCCTTATTATATTATGACGTTTTTTGACAATTTTATGCCATACTATACTATAATGCTTATGCGTCACTATGCCATGATGTTTTATGCTTTTTTCATTCTTTTCTATAATATGACGATTTTATGCCTTATTATACTATGACGTTTTTCGACAATTTTATGCCTTACTATAGTATGACGTTTATTCCTTACTATACTATGATTTTTTTGTACATTTTTTGCCTTACTATACTATGATGCTTTTTGATATTTTTATGCCTTATTATACTATAACGTTTTATGCCTTAGTATACTATGACCTTTTATTCCTTACAATACTATGACGTTTTTTTCACATCTTCATGTCTTACTATACTATCATCTTTTTTTAAACATTTTATGCCTTACTATACTGATTTTTTTTTGGGAAATGTTTATGCCTTAGTATACAATGACATGTTTATTCCTTACTGTACTATGAATTTTTTGTAAATTTTTTGCCTTACTATATTATGATGCTTTTTGATATTTTTATGCCTTATTATACTATAACGTTTTATGCCTTAGTATACTATGACCTTTTATGCCTTTTTCATTCCTTACTATATAATGTCGTTTTTGTACATGTTTATGCCTTACTATAGTATGATGTTTTATTCCATACTATACTATGACATTTTTTGACATTTTTATGCCTTACTATACTATGACGTATTTTTTCAATTTTACACTTTACTATACTATAACGTTTTATGCCTTAGTATACCATGACGTTTTTTGACTTTTTTTTGCCTTATTATACTATGACGTTTTTTCACATTTTCATGTCTTACTATACTATCATCTTTTTTTTCTAATTTTATGCCTTACTATACTGTGACGTTTTTGTGTACATGTTTATGCCTCAGTATACTATGACATGTTTATTCCTTACTATACTATGAATTTTTTGACATGTTTATGCCTTACTATACTATGAAGTTTTATGCCATATTATACTATTACGTTTTATGCCTTACTTCACTATGATGTTTTTTGACTTTTTATGCCCTATTATACTATGACGTTTTTTGACTTTTTTTTGCCTTATTATATTATGACGTTTTTTGACAATTTTATACCTTACTATACTATAACGCTTATGCGTCACTATGCTATGATGTTTTATGCTTTTTTCATTCTTTTCTATAATATGACGTTTTATGCCTTATTATACTATGACGTTTTTTGACAATTTTATACCTTACTATAGTATGACATTTATAACTTACTATACTATGATGTTTTTGTACATTTTTATGCCTTACTATAGTATGACATTTATAACTTACTATACTATGATGTTTTTGTACATTTTTATGCCTTAATATACTATGACGTTTTGTGACATGTTTATGCCTTACTATAGTATGTTGCTTTTTGATGTTTTTATGCCTTAGTATACTATGACATTTTATACCTTACTATACTATGACGTTTTTTTCACATTTTCATGTCTTACTATACTATCATCTTTTTTTTCTAATTTTATGCCTTACTATACTATGACGTTTTTTCACATTTTCATGTCTTACTATACTATCATCTTTTTTTTCTAATTTTATGCCTTACTATACTGTGACGTTTTTTTGTACATGTTTATGCCTTATTATACTATGACCTTTTTTGACATTTTTATGCCTTACTATACTATGATGTTTTTTGTTAGTGTTATGCATTAATATAGTATGATGTTTTATGCCTTAGTATATTATGATGTTTATTCACATTTTTATGTCTTACTATACTATCATCTTTTTTCTTAATTTTATGCCTTACTATACTATGACATTTTTGTACATTTTTATGCCTTAATATACTATGACGTATTTTTTCAATTTTACACTTTA
>NW_019524887.1:0-2382 GCF_002814215.2 Seriola lalandi dorsalis | reverse complement strand
AATTTTATGCCTTACTATACTGTGACGTTTTTTTGTACATGTTTATGCCTTATTATACTATGACATGTTTATTCCTTACTATACTATGAATTTTTTGTAAATTTTTTGCCTTACTATACTATGATGCTTTTTGATATTTTTATGCCTTATTATACTATAACGTTTTATGCCTTAGTATACTATGACCTTTTATGCCTTTTTCATTCCTTTCTATATTATGACGTTTTTGTACATGTTTATGCCTTAGTATACTATGACGTTTTATGCCTTTTTCATTCCTTACTATATTATGACGTTTTTGTACATGTTTATGCCTTAGTATACTATGACATTTTTTGACATGTTTATGCCTTACTATGGTATGACGTTTTATTCCATACTATACTATGACATTTTTTGACATTTTTATGCCTTACTATACTATGACGTTTTATGCCATATTATACTATTACGTTTAATGCCTTACTTTACTATGATGTTTTTTGACTTTTTATGCCTTAATATAGTATGATGCTTTTTGCCATTTTTTTGCCCTATTATACTATGACGTTTTTTGACTTTTTTTTGCCTTATTATATTTTGACGTTTTTTGACAATTTTATGCCTTACTATACTATAACGCTTATGCGTCACTATGCTATGATGTTTTATGCTTTTTTCATTCTTTTTTATAATATGACGTTTTATGCCTTATTATACTATGACGTTTTTTGACAATTTTATGCCTTACTATACTATGACGTATTTTTTCAATTTTACACTTTACTATACTATAACGTTTTATGCCTTAGTATACCATGACGTTTTTTGACTTTTTTTTGCCTTATTATACTACGACGTTTTTTGACAATTTTATGCCTTACTATAGTATGAAGTTTATAACTTACTATACTATGATGTTTTTGTACATTTTTATGCCTTACTATACTATGACGTTTTATGCCTTTTTCATGCCTTACTATAGTATGATGCTTTTTGATGTTTTTATGCCTTAGTATACTATGACATTTTATACCTTATTATACTATGACGTTTTTTTTTCATATTTTCATGTCTTACTATACTATCATCTTTTTTTTCTAATTTTATGCCTTACTATACTGTGACATTTTTTTGTACATGTTTATGCCTTACTATAGTATGACGTTTATAACTTACTATACTTTGATTTTTTTGTACATTTTTATGCGTTAATATATTATGACGTTTTGTGACATGTTTATGCCTTACTATACTATGACGTTTTATGCCTTTTTCATGCCTTAATATAGTATGATGCTTTTTGATGTTTTTATGCCTTAGTATACTATGACATGTTTATTCCTTACTATACTATGAATTTTTTGTAAATTTTTTGCCTTACTATGATGCTTTTTGATATTTTTATGCCTTATTATACTATAACGTTTTATGCCTTAGTATACTATGACCTTTTATGCCTTTTTCATTCCTTACTATATTATGACGTTTTTTTCAATTTTACACTTTACTATACTATAACGTTTTATGCCTTAGTATACCATGACGTTTTTTGACTTTTTTTTGCCTTATTATACTATGACGTTTTTTCACATTTTCATGTCTTACTATACTATCATCTTTTTTTCTAATTTTATGCCTTACTATACTGTGACGTTTTTGTGTACATGTTTATGCCTTAGTATACTATGACATGTTTATTCCTTACTATACTATGAATTTTTTGACATGTTTATGCCTTACTATACTATGAAGTTTTATGCCATATTATACTATTACGTTTTATGCCTTACTTCACTATGATGTTTTTTGACTTTTTATGCCCTATTATACTATGACGTTTTTTGACTTTTTTTTGCCTTATTATATTATGACGTTTTTTGACAATTTTATACCTTACTATACTATAACGCTTATGCGTCACTATGCTATGATGTTTTATGCTTTTTTCATTCTTTTCTATAATATGACGTTTTATGCCTTATTATACTATGACGTTTTTTGACAATTTTATGCCTTACTATAGTATGACATTTATAACTTACTATACTATGATGTTTTTGTACATTTTTATGCCTTACTATAGTATGACATTTATAACTTACTATACTATGATGTTTTTGTACATTTTTATGCCTTACTATAGTATGACATTTATAACTTACTATACTATGATGTTTTTGTACATTTTTATGCCTTAATATACTATGACGTTTTGTGACATGTTTATGCCTTACTATAGTATGTTGCTTTTTGATGTTTTTATGCCTTAGTATACTATGACATTTTATACCTTACTATACTATGACGTTTTTTTCACATTTTCATGTCTTACTATACTATCATCTTTTTTTTCTAATTTTATGCCTTACTATACTATGACGTTTTTTCACATTTTCATGT